>NC_045960.1:67215142-67515142 GCF_010909765.2 Amblyraja radiata
TACATACACAATTCTGTCTTAAAAATACATACACAATCCCTTCTTTAAAAAAAACCATATAAAGCCCAACTGGTCTTACCTTTGTCTGTTTCTAAGAACCTCGGCAGGGAACCAATTCAATGTCTGCTGAAGGATCACAGATGTTCCCGGGAGTTTCTAGTGAGTCGGTCTGACAAGGGGGCCGATAGAGCTCAGTTATCTCCCTTCCAATCCCAGCAACCTCTGCAACCTCTTGCACAGTCAGCTGTTGATGTGGTCCCAGCGAGGCCTGCATAACTACGCCAATGAAAAAGCTACTTTCTTAACTACTAAACCAGGTTCGCTTCTTAATAAACAGACACCACACAAACTGTTTGGTAGACCAGTTCACAACTTTACTTATTATCGGCCGATGGAAGGGAGGGAGAACTCCAGTCAAGTGACCATTACAGACACTTGACCGTCCTCCGTCCACCACACTGAACAACAGAATTACATTGTCTTAAATAGGGTTTTTTTGTCCCCTTAGCACATTTCACAGACATTAGTCATGGTCAGAGGTACAGGAAAAGGTTTCCACAGAATGCATCACATCAAAGGCCTTTTGTTTACATAGTACAAGATAATATTGGCCATTTGGTTTACGACATTTTATCTTCACTTCCCTGGTTCCTTTCTCGTCCTTCATAAACATTGGCTATTTGGATAATGCCATTTTATCTTCACAGAGATCACCCTAGCTCTTTCGCTGCTTCCTCTCTGTCATTTGGTCCCTCATAAACATTGGCCATTTGGTTTATGGCATCTTACTTCAAAGATGTGACTAGCTGTTTCTTTCTCTGTCACTTCTTCACTTGGGAGACAATGTTATAGGATTTATTATCCCACACACCCGAAACCTGAGGCAAGCCTAATTTGAGACTAAATATAAGATGTAAGCTAGCCCAGAAGCCAATTTAATATCTTCTTATATTTTAACTAAAATTCAGCTTCATCAATATCAGCCTGTTGATCTCTCTGGTATTTGGTCATTCATATGCCAAAGTTATACAGATCCTTGTCTTTCTTACATTGTGCATTAGGACATGGTTAGCTGTATGCAATTTAAACAGTTGAACTGTTTACCGTGGTCAAATAAAACAACTGCCAATCCAGTAATAAATGTTTTCTGTAACCTAACACATTTATCAAACTTTTCATGTAATTTTAAATGGAAGAAGTTAAATATCCACCCCAAGAAAATTGTTCCATTGATTTGGGATTCTTGTTTTAAAATAAAGGCACACTTATTTCCAGGCATTATATTTCAAAGGTTTCAAAGGTCTTTTATTGTCACGTGTACCAATTAAGGTAAAGTGATATGCGAATTGCCATACCAAAAAAAAAGCAACAAGACCCAAACCTACCTAAAAGTTAACATAAACATCCATCACAGCGGATTCCCCACATTCCTCACTGTGATGGAGGGCAATAAAGTCCAATCTGCTTCCTCTTTATTCTCCCGTGGTCGAGGCGATCGAAGTCCCCACGTCAGGGTGGTCGAAGCCCCCGTGTCGGGGTGGTCGTAGCTCCTGTGGCTTGGAGATCCCGAAGTTGGTCTCTTAACCAGAAACCGCGAGCTCCACGATGTTAAAATCCATAGGCTCTCGAGGTTGGAGCTCCGAGGTCGATCCCTGGCAAAGTGATCACGAGTGCCACGATGTTAAGCCGTAGTGCGGACGGAGATACGATACGGAAAAGAATTTGCATCTCCGTCGAGTTAAGAGATTAAAAAATGTTTCCCCCAACCTCACCCCCCACATAAAACAAACTAAAGAACACTAAAAACATACATTTAACACATACTATTAAAACACCAAAGAAGGAAGAGACTGTCAGACATACTTAAATTTAAAGAGACTTAGCTGATCAGCACAGTGCTAAATTTTTCATGTATACTTTTATACATTTTCGCCTTGTCTGTGGTTTACAGAGCTTTGTAGGTATATTGTATATTTTTCCCTTGCTTAGAGGTACAGTTGTGCAAAATTCATCAAAATCACTGATTAGGAAAATACTTTTGTGGGCAATTTAAATGCATTGCTGATAGAAGCAGAAGAATTTGAGCATTTAAGAAATGGCAGAGGAAATAAATAAATGCCGTGTCTGTCTTCACTGAATACGATTAAAAATACCCGTCAAAAATATTATAATCAAGGAACCAGTGCTAATAACAAAAATCGAAGAATTCGCAAAAAAACAGTCGCGAGTATTGGGTAAAAAAACAACTAGAGAAGGTGATGAGCCTGAAAAGGGATGCAACTTTATGGTCTGAAGTAAGTGACCTGAGAAACAGTGGATGCCTGGTGAATGCCAAAATGTTACAAGTTTTAGGAATGGGTCTGGCAGATTAGAGGATAACAGATGTGACCCCACTATGCAAGAAAGGAGGGAGAGAAAACATAGCAGCTGGGAAAATGCTGGAATAAAGTTGTGATATCCAGCACTTGGAAAATAATGATACGCTTGAACAGTCAATATGAATTTTTGTAAGGAATATCAAATTTGGCTAATGGATAACAAACTTGAAATTAGAGCATTGATTCAGTTCGAAACCTTGTGCAGAAAACAAAATATAGAAGAGAAAAGAGATATGGGATTGATAGAATTAAATCTAAAAGTCACAAGTGAACAATTTAAACTAATTTTTTAAATGACTGAAATCTCCAACAATGTTTCAAGACTGAAGGGAATGAAACAATACGTTAAATTTCCACTGGCAAAGAGTTTGTTTTGTTGATGCTGGAATTCCCTGCAGTTTTTGGTGGATTTGCTGGATATGTAGCACATACTCAAATTGACCACTTTCCATTTGTTTCAGTGATGATTGTCACATGCCAGAAATTATGTGGAGACGCCAGACAGAAACTCCTGTGTCTTTCTTCTGCTTTTATGATTGATGCTTTTTTGTTTGGTCAAATTTACGCTTAGATAACAGCAATGATAATAGTTCTGTTTTTGTATGTAAAATAAAAGTTTGGGTGAGCAGCACAAAAAAAACTTTCAAAGTAATAACTGCCCAGAATTAGATAGTGGAATTTGCAGTGCTGTTGTGTGGAGAACTTGATTAAATTTGTGTTTTAACAAGAATTCTGGTCTAATCTCTAAAGTCCCATCTGGCGTTATCAGGAACCCTCCTCCACACTTTAACACTTGCTTCTTGATCCCTTAACCACGTTCCAAACCCATATAATTGCGGCCATGTACAACTGGTTTCTTATGTCCTTACAGCCTATTGTGGCGTCACCTGGTGGTCAGACCACTTACTGTCGAACCCTCATCAGTGGTCACGAGGACTGTCACATGACGTCATGGGTTAGGGGGAGTGTCCTGCTACATCAGTAGATCTTACCTTGAGATGAGCAACATGTAGCTGAACACGAGTCAACACCCTCGCTCATCAGCAGCAGCAATGACTCTTATGTTAGAGAGTCCAAAACGCACATTTATATAACTTATCTTGCTAAATAAAAAACCATTTGATCACGAAGTTTGGACTCGCTACACTATAATAATTTTTCTGTTTTGTGAATTGGTTCTATGATTTGTCAAAATCCTATGTTTTACACAGAATAGTTTCGGAAAGACAATTCAGTGCAGAAGTAAATTAAAATTACCTTAGTTTGCCAACTTGTGGGAAATGTGACTATAATGGACCAGAAAGTTTAAAGGTAGAAATTTAATTAAAAATGATTAAAACTGACAAATAATTGAAAATGTTAAAGAATAAATATAACACACTTTTTGCACATTATATATTTGTGCAGGGCCATTAATCTCTACTCAAATGATTGGGGATGCTGCTTGTATATCAACTCATCCTGGTTTAAAGCTGACAGCTACATTTTAAACACATTTTAAGTGCATCCACACACTCACTTCAATGGAGCATGTGTTAAAGTTGGTTAGACTTGATGAGTAGAATAATAATTCAAAGAGTCAAAGGTCTCGTTGAACAAACTTTTACTATGTCACCAGGGTGAAATAGGACACAGCCAGGAGTGGGCACTTAGATGCACACTCGCAAGCTGCTACAACTCTACTGACTATACAGAGAAATTACAAGTATCTTTATACTGATAAAACATCATTAGTCACATGGTTCGTAGGCATAAGTGAACAAAGGGCTCAGTTACATACAATGACATCCTTCAAACTAACATTAAAGAGATATGGGAGTATAGAGATACATGGCCCAGCTGCTTAGGCAAGAAAGCACTATTGTATTAATTGAAACCTCCAGACAGAACACTGATATGGCAAAGAAACGAGATGCTAGGGAACGGCCATTATCTCTGTTCCCTTTAGTTAATGAAGGTCATGTTCACAAGCTTCTGCAGACTTACAGAATAGTCAATCTTTAAATTTAACCAGCATTCTATTCATAAAATGGAGGTTGCAGCTAACATGAATAAAATAGCTAAATAAGATGGCGCGCTAGCTCTTACACATGCAATCAGATGAACTTGGCATCTGAGCTTCCATGTTTGACAATGGGTGTGTGGAACTCAAGTCTTGAGACATGGCTGGTAGCCAGCCTTTGCTTCAGAATTGTTGAAAATATCAGCCAGTAGAATTATTTTTTTAATATTTTTTTTTTAATGTTTATTTTATTGGAAGCAATTGTACAAGAATAAAACAATCGGCATGACAGTTAAACAATTTTCGTACAGCTTCATTTTTAACATAAATACATGAATTAAAAAAAAAGAAAAAAGGAAAGAATTAAGAAAAAGAAGAAAAAAGAAAAGAAGAGACCCCTAAACTACCTAAGAAGTGCGAGAGGAAGGAAGAGAAATAAGAAAAAAGAAGATGGAGATATGCCCCACGATCCCCCCCCCCCCAAAGCTCACCCACCCTAGCATCGGTTTTACATTTATGTTCAAACATTCTGTTATTGCAGAAATTCAGTGAAAGGAGACCATGTTTTGAAAAATTGGTCTGCTTTTTTCAGCCAAATAAAGCCCAATATTTTCTAAATGTAGTGTCTCGGATATGTCAGTAATCCACATCTTCATTGTGGGAACTGGTGTCTTGTTCCAGAATTTGAGTAGTGTTTTTTCGCAGTTATTAGGCCGTAGTCAAGGAAACGTCTTTGAAATATCGTTAACTTAGAACAGGCCTGTTCCTTGACTACGTGTTGGAGAAAGAAGAATCGCGCCTATGTTAAAAGGCAAACAATCTTCCCTCTCCATTTTTAACCAATTTACCTGTTGACATGTATCATCCATCCAGAAAATTATGTTTTTAATATTAGTCGCCCAATATTAGAAAAGGAAATTAGGAAGAGCTAATCCTCCATTTTCTTTAGATTTACACAAATGCCTTTTGTGTATTCTGTGGGTTTTGTAGTCCCAGGTGAAATTTGTTATAATAGAGTCAATTTTTTTGAAAAAGCTTTTGGGGAGATATATCGGTATTGATTGAAATAAATATAGGAGTTGTGGAAGGAAGATCATCTTTATGGCATTTACTCTACCTATAAGGGAAATAGGGAGTGTTTTCTAGAATTGAATGTGGGTGTTTAGTAATTAGTGGTGGGAAATTTGTTTTAAATAGGGAGGTGTATTTTCTAGTCACATATACTCCAAGGTATCTAAATTTTTCAGTAACAATTCTGAAGGGAAGTTTTGAAGTTGAGAAGGGTCTTGAGCTTTTATTGGCTTAATTTCACTTTTATTCCAATTCATTCTATAACCTGAAAAGGCACCAAATTGTTCTACATTTGGGATACTAACTTGGGAGTTGGTGATGTATAAAAGTACATCGTCTGCATATAACAAAATCGTGTTATTGGTATGTTTAGTGTTATATCCATGAATACCCGAATGTACTCTAATGCTCTCTGCGAGAGGTTGTATGGCTAAGACAAATAACATTGGTGAAAGGGCGCATCCTTGTCTATTACCCCTGGATAAATGAAATTTAGGTGAAATAATTTGATTTGTCAGTATTCTGGCTGTCGGATTATTATATAACAGCTTCACACATGAAATGAAGTTTTCTTCAAATTGGAATTTTTCCAACACTAAAGAGATAGGCCCATTCCACTTGGTCGAAAGCTTTTTCTGCGTCTAGGGAAATAATTGTTACATCTTCGTTTATCGTTCTGTGTGAGTAAATTATATTAAACAAACGTCTCAAGTTATAAAACAAATGTCGCTTAGGTATAAACCCAGTTTGATCTGGGTGTATTAATTTACTAATATACAGACTTAGTCTGCTTGCCAAAGTCTTGGCTAATATCTTCTGATCTGTATTTAAAAGAGCTATTGCCCTATATGATCCAGGCTCTTCAAGGTTTTTATCTTTTTTTGGAATCAATGTAATAGTAGATTCGGCAAGAATTTGTGGTAAAGTCTGTTCTTTAAATGCCTGAATATAAAGGGCTTGTAAACGTGGGGAAATTCAATCATTAAATTTGTTATAAAATTCATTACTAAACCAATCCGGACCCGGCGTTTTTCCGCTTTTCAATGATTTAATAGTCTCTACAATGTCTTTTATTGTTATCTCTGCCCCCAATTCCTCCCGTTCCTCCTCATTAAGGGATGGGAGATTGCAATTCTCAAGAAAGCTTTTCATCTTTGCAGGATCAGCTGTTGTTTTTGATGAATATAGTGTTTGATAAAATTTTAAGAATCTTTCATTAATATCTTTAGGCAGTGTAAGCAGCTCTCCTTTTTCTGATCTAATTTTTTGAATAGTATGATCCTTCTTTAATTTACGGAGCTGACGTGCCAGCAGTTTATGTGGTTTGTCACCAAATTCAAAATTTTTTTGCTTAGTATAATGAAATACCCTAATAATTTTTGCAGAAAGGATCTGGTTTAATTTAAATTTTAATGCGGCTATCTTATTATGTTTTGCAATGGTTGGGTCAATCGCATTTTCTGTCTAGCTGTTTAATCTGTTTTTCTAATTCCAATTGTTCAGTCTTATTTTTCTTATTTTGAAAAGCTTGGTATGCAATAATACAGCCTCTGATATAGGCCTTGAAAGTTTCCCACAACAACCCTGCAGAAATACCAGGTGTGTCATTTGTCTCAAAGAATATTTTCATCTGTAGCTTCAAATAGTCACAACAACTTGCCTCAGTTAGTATTTGTGGGTTGAATCTCCAAAATGATTTTTATTATACATTCCTTCCAATTTTAAGGAGAACGTTAATGGACAATGGTCCGAAATTATATTATTGTGATATTTTGGGTTATAGGTGAAAGGGATAAGTTTTGCATCTACCAGGAAATAATCAATTTGTGTATACTTTTTGTGAACAGCTGAATAAAAAGAGTATTCTCTTCCGAATGGATTGGTAATCCTCCATAAGTCGGTTATGTTTGTATTATTTATATACGTATTTAAAAGTTCACTCGATTTTGATTTTGAAATACTTTTCCTTTGGCCTGAAGATTTATCCAAGTATTGATCTAATACACAATTTAGGTCTCCTCCAATTATCAGATTCTGCTGGCAGGAGTCTGAGTATATTAAATATTTTATTAAAAAATTGGGGATTGTCGAAAATTAGGAGCATAAACATTCACCATAGTCAGTGGAGTTGAATATAGTTCCCTGGATATTATAATATACCTGCCTTCCTTATCGGCTATAGTTTATTTGTGTTTGAATGGTATACCTTTGCGAATTAGGATTGCTGCTCCTCTTGCTTTGGAAGAAAAAGTAGAATGATATAATTGGCCAATCCAGCTACCCTTCAGCCTGTTGTAAGCTCCATTTTTAAGATGTGTCTCCTGTAGAAATATTATATCAGTATTAATAGATTTTAAATGAGCTAGTACTTTGCCCATTTTAATTGGCTCGTTAACGCCCCTAACGTTCCAACTACAAAATGTAATTTCTCCAATTTTCCTAGCAACATCATCTTGCATTTTAAAACTTACATGGTTTCCTTTGATTCAAATGATCCAACACATTGTTTGAAATATTTCCTTTAATTGCTGGGTGGGTGAGCCCTGTCCCCTTTCCCCCTATCCCCCAGAGATATCTCCAAGAAAAATGTGCATTAATAAAAATAGTTAAGATATTTAGTTTAAAAAAAAGTAGAAAGTGAAAAAGAAAAACAACGGAAATTGCAGCATATAGAAATGCTGCTGGGGAATACCACCCAACGGTGGTTGGGTTAGTGAAAACTTCCGTAGATAATATTAAGTAAGTCCGCTCCTTAAGTTAATAAAAACTAAACAGAACAGACCCCAAAAAGGTTTAACAGTATTTAAATCTGTCAGGGAATCAGCATTCCCAAGAGGTTAAGTATCTTAATGTACTCTAATTAAGCAGTTGAATATTGAGTAATTTGACCAGTATATGGCGCTTATTACTTTCTATTAGTACTGTTTTGACGTATTAACCGACTCAAAGTCAGTGAATTTATGACAACATTGATTACAAATGCCGTTTCACACAGACAAATCTCCCTCTCTCTCTCTCCCTCCATCCCTCTCACGACCTCTCCAAAACTTTCCAAACCAGTCTCTAAACTTTCCGACTTTCAAAAACGTACTCAACACTTTCCAACACTTTCCCAACCAATCTCCCACATTCGTTCTCTCTCTCCCCCTCTCTCTGCCCCTCTCCCTTTACCCCATCCCTCCCTCTCTCCCTCTTCCCTTCCCTCTCTCCCAAAACTTTCCACAACTTCCTCTAACTTACTCTCACTTATATTTCCTCTCATTACCTCTCCCTCCCTCCCTCCCTCCCTCTCTCTCTCTGCCTCTCTACCCCTAGCCCTCCCCCTCTCTCCCTCTCTCTCTGTCTCTCAATCTCTCAAGTTCTCTGCTTGACATATTAACTGACTCTGGGTCAGTAGATTTATAACTACATATTCCTTATAAACACAGTATAAATGAATACAATATAAATGAATTATAAACACAGTGTAAACTCAGTATAAACACAGTGTAACCCTCTTGATTATCATCACGACATAAACTCAGTAACACAGTTACTTATCCTTGACGGGTCCCGCAGTATCTTGAGCAAACTTGAATGCTTTCTCCGGATCGGTAAAAAAGTATTCAGTTGCTTTATGTAACTCGCAATTTGGCTGGATATAATAGGCCAAATCGGAGGTCTGGTATGTCCATCAAAATAGCTCTTGACTTGGTGAAGAGTGCTCTTTTCTTAACGACTTCGGCAGGAAAGTCTCTGAAGATTCGTATGTTTTCACCTTCAAAAGTTAGGTTTTTGTTGTTGGCAACATTCTGCATAATGTCCTCTAGAACATGGCAGTGATGTACCTTCAGAATCAACTGTCTTGGTGGAGCTGTGCTGCCTGACCGGCCTCTCAGAGCTCTGTGAGCCCGGTCAAGTCTAGGTTTTTCATCCAGTTAAAGTACATCTTGCAGTAGTTGGGCCACAAAATCTTGAAGATTTTGACCATGTTCTTTGCCTTCTTTCACTCCAACAATCCTTAGGTTCTGACGTTTAGAACGCCCTTCCAAATCGACATTTTTCTGTCACTTTGGCAAGTAACCTGGAAATGCGCTCCACCTCAGCCGTCGGCCTGTGTGTTGTCTCGGCATTTACAGCAGTAGTAGATTCCAATTCCCAAATAGCCTCGCTTTGTTTATTTGAAGTAGCAAGAATAGGCGCCAACTTACGGCTGATATCGGTTTCAAGCCTGTGGATTTCCCCTTTCAAGGAAGAATTCACCTCCTCTATACAGGCATCTATCTTGTCAATCTTGCCACAGATTTCTGCCTTCCCAGCAGAAATTTCCAGCTTCACAGCTGCAAGTTGCTCTCCCAGTAGTGATCGGATATCCTCCAACACCAGAGGTTGTCTTGTGGCTTCCTCTCGGGGGTGCTCCATACTCGAGGTCGAGGCTTCTTCGGGGCCTTCCACGCCTTCTGCTTGTCGTTTCCTCCATGGTACTCTAGGCAAGCGTCTACGATAGCGTCTACCAGTCATTTAAAATACCAGAGTCGCGTTCTGCTGACATCACTTACGCGACACTGAACGTCTGCCAGTAAGCATTTTAAAATCTGTCCGGTTTAGGTTTTGATGATTTTTTTCAGCGTTTAGCGGAGCGGAGCTAAATGGCGCATGTCCTAAGCCGCCATGGCGCCACTGGAAGTGATGAGCCAGTAGAATTCGCCCCAATGCAATATTTAGCTGAAACATCTTTTAAGAATTTCCATGCCATTGATAAGAAAATGAATGATTTTCTTAATACATATTTCAAAAACAAATTATTTTTCTGCATATCCTGATCAGCATTTGTAGGCATTTAAATATATTTATCTCGTGATAAAATATTAGTTTATCTATCATTCGGCTATCATTATGTCATGCAGGTTACCACTGAATATTTTTACATAAAATGTGCCATTGTAATTTATTAACTTTTTTCTTTTTAAATTCTTAAAGCTAATGGCACTGAAACTGACAGTAGATGGACTTGAGAAGGAGAGAGACTTTTACTTCAGTAAACTAAGAGACATTGAACTCATCTGCCAAGAACATGAAAGTGACAACGTTACTGCAGTTCAGAAGATTGTGGAGATTCTGTATGCAACTGAAGTGCGTATTTCCATTACTGTTATTCCTTTGAAATTCAACTTCAAAGTTCCGAAATATTAATGATAATACTATGTTCTTTAAAATTGATGCCCATAATTATCTTGAAAACCAGAAAGACCCACTGGTTGAAAACCTACATTTTATTCTTCTTCTTAAATATCAACAATATTTTTCTTCATCTAGAAAATTATTAACTGTAACATTTTTTAAGAGTGATAATTTAAGTGGTACACAAATTAACTTTTTAAAAATATTATCCAGTGTTTAGAGCCATAGAGTAAGTAAACAGGCCTTTGGCCCAACTCATCCATGCTGACCAAGTTTCCTAATTAAACTACTCGCACTTACCTGGCTTATTTTCCTCCAAACCATGTACTTACCTAGTTGTCTTTCAAATATCATGATTGTAACCGCCTCTAACACTTCTGGCAGCATGTTACATATGCAGAACACCATCTGTGTGAAAATGTTACCCCTCGGATCCCTTTTAAATTTTGTCCGTTCCTTAAATCTATGTCCTCTTATTTTAGATCCCCTACCGCCGATAAAAAGATTGTTTCTATTTATCTTATGTATGCGTTTGATTTTATATTTCTATAAGGTCACTCCTCGGCCTCCTCTACTGCATTGAAAAGTCTCGTCATTTGCATGTGCATTAAGCAATTAGTTGAAACTAATGAATATTTTGTTGATTTATTTACTTTTTCCACATAAATTTCATGAGTGAATTTCATTCCATATATCAAAATTTTGGGTAATAATTTATGAACTCTGTTGGGGCAAGTTTCTATTATCTCAACAGCCGTACCACTGGGAGAGGTGCAACTCCCTGGTTCATTCACCCCTTCCCATGCTACCACTCATTCACTGTGATCATGGCTGATCATCCACATTCAGTACCCAGTTCCTGCCTTCTCACCGTATCCCCTGGCTCCGCTATCTTTAAGAGCTCTATCTCTCTTGAAAGCATCCAGAGAATTGGCCTCCACTGCCTTCTGAGGCAGAGAATTCCACAGATTCACAACTCTCTGGGTGAAAAAGCTGTTCCCCATCTCCGTTCTAAATAGCCTACCTCTTATTCTTAAACTGTGGCCTCTGGTTCTGGACTCCCCCAACATCGGGAACATGTTACCTGCCTCTAGCGTGTCCAATCCCTCAATAATCTTATATGTTTCAATAAGATATCCTCTCATCCTTCTAAATTCCAGAATGTACAAGCCCAGCCGCTTCATTCTATCAACATATGACGGTCCCGCCATCCTGGGAATTAACCTCGTGAACCTACGCTGCACCCTCAATACAAGAATGTCCTTCCTCAAATTTGGAGACCAAAGCTGCACACAATACTCCAGGTGTGGTCTCACTAGGGCCCTATACAACTGCAGAAGGACCTCTTTGCTCCTATACTTAACTCCTCTTGTTATGAAGGCCAACATGCCATTCGCTTTGCTCACTGCCTGCTGTACCTGCATGCTTACTTTCAGTGAGTGATGAACAAGGGCCCCCAGATCTCTTTGTACTTCCCTTTTTCCCAATGACACCATTCAGATAATAATCTGCCTTCCTGTTTTTGCCACCAAAGTGGATAACCTCACATTTATCCACATTAAACCCCATCTGCCATGCATCCGCCCACTCACCCAACCTGTCCAAGTCACCCTGCATCCTCATAGCATCCCCCTCACAGTTCACACTGCCACCCAGCTTTGTGTCATCTGCAAATTTGCTAATGTTACTTTGAATCCCTTCATCTAATCATTGACGTATATTGTAAATAGCTGCGGTCCCAGCACCGAGCCTTGCGGTACCCCACTAGTCACTGCCTGCCATTCTGAAAGGGACTGAAATCCCTACTCTTTGTTTCCTGTCTGCCAACCAATTTTCTATCCATGTCAGTACCCTACCCCCAATACCGTGCACTCTAATTTTGCCCACTGATCTCCTATGTGGGACCTTATCAAATGCTTTCTGAATGTTCAGGTGCACTACATCCACTGGGTCTCCCTTATCCATTTTCCTAGTTACATCCTCAAAAAACTCCAGAAGAATAGTCAAGCATTATTTCCCCTTCGTAAATCCATGCTGACTTGGGCTGATCCTGTTACTGCTATCCAAATGCTCTGCTATTTCATCTTTTATAATTGACACTAGCATCTTCTCCACCACTGATGTCAGGCTAACTGGCCTATAATTCCCTGTTTTCTCTCTCCCGCCTTTCTTAAAAAGTGGGATAACATTAACTACCCTCCAGTCCACAGGAACTGATCCTGAATCTATAGAACATTGGAGAATGATCACCAATACGTCCACGATTTCTGGAGCCACTTCCTTAAGTACCCTGGGATGCAGATCATCAGGCCCTGGGGATTTATCAGCCTTCAGTCCCATCAGTCTACCCAATACCATTTCCTGCCTAATGTTAATTTTTCCCATGCAACTGCAGGAGATGTAACACCTATACCTCTGCCCTCGCCTCCATCCAGGAACCCCAGCAGTCTATCCAGGTGCGACTGAGATTCACATGTATTTGTTCAAGCCTCGTCTACCACATTCGGTGTTCCTGATGTCGCCTCCTTTACATCAGCGAGACCAAGGGTAGACTAGGCAACTGTATTGCTGAATACTTGCACTCGTTCCGCCAAGGTCTGCTTGATCTCCTGGTTGCTAACAATTTTAACTCCCTTTCCCCTTGCCATACTGACCTTTCTGTCCTTGGGCCTCCTACATTGCCTGAGTGAGGCTATGCTCAAACTAGACGTGCAGTGCCTCATATTCCACTTGGGTATCTTCAAACCCAACAATATGAATGTTTAAGATAGACACAAAATACAGTGTTGCAGTTCCTTCGCACACATATGAATATTGAATTCTATAATTTTAAGTAAACCTCCCTAACCCCCTGTCTCTGTCCTGTGCTCCCCTACCATGCGCATCCGTTTATCCCACTATCATGCCCCAGCTACCCTGCCTCTTTCTACTCTTCACTGATCTTCCATCTCTGAGTCCCTCTTATCCTCATCCCACTCTTTCCTCCCTCCCCCTCCCCTTCCTCCCATGACATAACATTTCATCCTCTTCTCCCCTTTAATAAGGGAGTCAAAAGGAGTCACCCTTTGACTCCTTTTCACCTCAAACCTTTGACACTTACTCCATCCATCTGCTAATCAAACTGCCTCACCTGTATCCACCTATCACTTGCCAGGCTCCCCCCCCCCCCCCCAACTACAACCAATCTGAAGAAGGGCCCTGACCCAAAACGTTGCCTGTCTATTCCCTCCACAAATGTGCTTGACCCACCGTGTTCTTCCTGCAACATGTGTTTTACTGACTCTTATGACCCTATTTACAAAATGAAATTTGACACCAATTAACATTGAAAGAAGATCTTCTCTTGTGATATTCTAAACCTAGAAGGTTACTCTGGGATTCTGGGTGGCTTAAGAAGGTCCTGTCTGTCATGCTTTTCCGGGCCATGGTGTTTTTGTTGAAAATTTCTGCACCTTATGGGTTGGTAAATTATAATGGTGAGGATGACTGTTCCCTTTAACCGGAAATTAGCGTGATCACCACTCGGGATTAATCCTATCCACCACTTGACAGACTAGAGCAGGAAAAAGCCAAGAGAAAATGCATTTAAATAGACTGCTTGATTGCAGAAAATAATATTTTTACTTTGCTTTGTCACTTGACTTTCTGACCAGTTGTCTCACTTTTCAAATTAAGCTGCTGAAACATTTGAAATGAAAAAAATTCTGCATAGTGATAAGCTGTGCGCATCATCCTCTTTTCCATGTCAGGACCCCCTCCCCCACCCAACCCAAGTCTTTATTTTGGTACACGGCATGTTTAGGATCTAGAAGAATATGTTGGGAAATTCCAATTTTTTAATAGAAAAGAGCCACCATTAATTTCTATGATAATACCCTTACCTGTCTTTTGTACCTGTAATGTCGTGCTCTGCCAGGATCTGACGTTTAATTTTTAATATAGTAAATACAGTGACAGTCCTTTTTACATCCAGTGCTTCTGACTTTTTCAACCCATTTATAAATTTGCTGGACTCCATTTGGTGACCATCTCCTGTAAGTTGATGAGAGCAAGACATTGGTCGAAGTTGGATATTGTGTACTGGATATTCCGCCTCAAGACCCATCTCTTCACCTCTGCCTATCCTTAGCCCCACGTCCCCCTCCCTTTTCATCTGTGCGTTAATTGCCTCATATTGTGTTTTGTATTGAATTCTGTCTTTACTTTGTGTACTAGTCATGTCTCTACTATTTATTTCATTCCCCTTACATGTTTTTCCTCTACCTGCTAAATTTTTGTAAGGTGTCCTTGAGACTCTTGAAAGGCGCCCATAAATAAAATTTATTATTATTTATTATTACTGCGGCAGATAAAACCGGAATTCTTGAAGTTGTTTCATTTGAGGAGAAAATTGTTTTTTTTGCAATCAGAGATTGAACAATTAAAGTTTAGTTTGAGATGTAGAAATGTTTGCGAAATGACCTGGAGCTGCAGTGCCTCAAAGAAATTCTAGATAGTGAAAATTATTTTCAATGAAGTATATGCTAATGGCATGTAACATCTTCAGCTGGAGGGCCAGATTGACAATCCAATTCAGTTCCAAGAGTTACACATGTGAAATATGATTTACTTATACTATTCAAAATAACATACTGATATTTTATCATGTTTTATGAAGGCCAAATACTGTAATTGTATAGCAACATGGCTTCGGTTCAGATTGTTGCCAAACATCTACAAATAATAAAAAGACCTCAATAACTACAGAGGACGTTACCGGAATGTTAGGGATAGGGAGATATTGGGCTTGTTTGTTCCACATGCAACATAAAAAAAAGTTATGGAGTACAAATCGAATTCTCAAAATGGGATACTTCAATAGACAATAGACAATTGGTGATGGAGTAGGCCATTCGGCCCTTCAAGCCAGCACCGCCATTCAATGTGGTTATGGCTGATCATCCACAATCAGTACCCTGTTCCTGCCTTCTCCCCATATCCCCTGACTCCGCTATCTTCAAGAGCCCTATCTAACTCTCTCTTGAAAGCATCCAGTGAATTGGCCCCTTGCCTTCTGAGGCAGAGAATTCCACAGATTCACAACTCTCTGGGTGAAAAGGTTTTTCCTCATCTCCGTTCTAAATGACTTACCCCATATTCTTAAACTGTGGCCCCTGGTTCTGGATTCCGCCAACATCGTGAACATGTTTCCTGCCTCTAGTGTGTCCAAACCCTTAATAATCTTATATATTTCAATAAGATCTCCTTTCATCCTTTTAAATTCCAGAATATACACGCCCAGCCGCTCCATTCTCTCAGTATATGACAATCTCGCCATCCCGGAAATGAACCTTGTGAACCTTCGTTGCACTCCCTCAACAGCAAGAATGTCCTTCCTCAAATGTGGAGACAAACTGCACACAATATTCCAGGTGTGGTCTCACTAGGGCCCTGTAGAACTGCAGAAGGACCTCTTTACTCCTATACTGAACTTCTCTTGTTATGAAGGCCAACATGCCACTCGCTTTCTTCAGTGCCTGGTGTACCTGCATGCTTACTTTCATTGACTGATGAGCAAAGACCCCCAGATCCCTTTGTACGTTCCCTTTTCCCAACTTGACATCATTTAGATAATAATCTTACTTCCTGTTTTTGCTACCAAAGTGGATAACCTCATATTTATCCACCTTAAACTGCATCTGCCCACTCACCCAACCTGTCCAAGTCACCCTGCATTCTCATAGCATCCTCTTCATAGTTCACACTGCCACCCAGCTTCATGTCATCTGCAAATTTGCTAATGTTACGTAATCCCTTCATCTAAATCATTAATATATATTGTAAATAGCTGCGGTCCAAACACCGAGCCTTGCGGTACGCCACTAGTCACTGCCTGCCATTCTGAAAGGGACCCGTTAATCCCTACTCTTTTTTTCTGACTGTCAACCATGTCAGCACTCTACCCCCAATACCATGTGCCCTAATTTTGCCCCCTAATCTCCTATGTGGGACCTTATCAAATGCTTTGTGAAAGTCCAGGTACACTACATCCACTGGCTCTCCCTTGTCCGTTTTCCTAGTTACATCCTCAAAAAATTCCAGAAGATTAGTCAAGTATGATTTCCCCTTCGTATATCCACGCTGACTCGGACCGATCCTGTTACTGCTATCTAAATGTGCTGCTATTTTATCTTTTATAATTGACTCCTGCATCTTCTCCACCACCAATTTCAGGCTAACTGGTCTATAATTCCCTGTTTTCTCTCTCCCGCATTTCTTAAAAAGTGGGATAACTTTAGCTACCCTCAAATTCACAGGAACTGATCCTGAATCTATAGAACATTGGAAAATGATCACCAATGTGTCCACGATTTCTAGAGCCACTTCCTTAAGTACCCTGGGATGCAGACCATCAGCCCTGGGAATTTATCAGCTTTCAGTCCCATCAGTATACCCAACACCATTTCCTGTCTAATGTGGATTTCCTTCAGTTCCTCCGTCACCCCAGACCCTCTGGTTAGTATATCAGGAAGATTGTTTGTGTCCTCCTTGGTGAAGACGGATCCAAAGTACCTGTTCAACTCATCTGCCATTTCCTTGTTCTCCATAATAAATTCACCCTTTTCTGTCTTCAACGGTCCAACTTTGGTCTTAACTAATTTTTTCCTCGTCACATACCTAAAGAAACTTTTACTATCCTCCTTTATGATCTTGACTAGCTTACCTTCGTACATCATCTTTTCTCCCCATATACTGTCAGCCACAGTAGCCCCTTACTCCTCTTGGATTCTTTCTTCCTCTTTGGAATGATCTGATCCTGCACCTTCTGTATTATTCCCAGAAATACCTGCCATTGTTGTTCCACTGTCATCCCTGCTAGGGTATCTTTCCAGTCAACTTTGGCCCGCTCCTCCCTCATGGCTCCATAGTCCCCTTTGTTCAACTGTAACACTGACACCTCCGATTTACCCTTCTCCCTCTCAAATTGTAGATTAAAACATCATATTATGGTCACTACCTCCTAATGGCTCCTTAACCTCAAGTTACCTTATCAAATCTGGTTCATTACATAACACTAAATCCATAATTGCCTTCTCCCTGGTAGGCTCCAGAACAAGCTGCTCCAAGAATCTATCACGGAGGCACTCCACAAACTCCCTTTCTTGGGGTCCAGTTCCAACCTGATTTTCCCAGTCTACCTGCATGTTGAAATCTCCCATAACAACCGTAGCTTTACCGTTAATACATGCCAATTTTAACTCTTGATTCAACTTGCACCCTATATCCAGGTTACTGTTTGGGGGCCTGTAGATAAGTCCCATTAGGGTATTTTTACCCTTACAATTCCTTAGTTCTATCCATACTGACTCCGCATCTCCTGTTTCAATGTCACCCCTTGTAAGGGACTGAATTTCATTCCTCACGAACAGAGCAACCCCACCCCCTCTGCCCACCTGTCTGTCTTTTCAATAGGATGTATAGCATTGAATATTCAGTTCCCAGCCCTGGCCCTCTTGCAGCCATGTCTCTGTAATTCCCACAACATAATTCTTGCCAATTTCTAACTGAGCCTCAAGCACGTTCACTTTATTTCTTATTCTCCTCCCCTCTCACTCCAGTCCCTATTGGCCCTGACCTTACTAGCCCTGACCTTACTATCTTATGCCTTATCGAACTTTCCTTCCCATGAATTCGGGAGTCTTTTGTAACTTTTCCTGTACTCGCTTCCTCTTTAACTCCATCTTTATACTACCTATCTATATCTATGTCAATATCTATATCTCTTTCTCCATCTGTATCTATATATACAAAGATAGCAAATTATTATTTCTGGCAAGTGTTTCCATACCATAAGAATACTGTTTGGGAGTAGACTCAGAGGCAAATGTAACGAGCCAGCACAAACACGTTGGACCTTATGGTATAAATTTGAACAATTCTACCAAAATTCTTTCAATTTGAACTATTATTGTACAACGTACACAAGAAACCACACGGGGAATGAAAAGTTGGAGGACATATTTCATAATCAATTCTTATACATCTTATTGTTAATTCATGTTTATCACAGTAGCACAGCAGCTCTAGAAAGAGCTCTAGGTCCACTCCTGATCTGAGGACCCAATACTGTTGAATTTGTATGCTCTATAACCATGTGAGTTTACCCTGGGTGCTCTGACTTCTTCTCACGTCACAAGCGCATGATAGTTCAGAGGTTAATTGGTTACTATAAATTACACCCTTGGTGAAATTGGTGGACGTGAGAAAGAGAGAATGGGTGACAGAAAAAATAATTGGAGAATGGAATTGTTGAATTGGAGTTGAGAGTCTGCATGGACTCGATGTGCCAAATGGCTTTCATATAGTGTTAGAAAATATGACAACTATAAAATAAGTTGAGTGTTATTGGTGTTATGCATTGGTAATTACAATAAGTTTATTTCACTTGTTATTGAGTGTTACTGGAATTGTGAAATTAAAGCAGAAAATGCTGGAAATACTCAGCTGACCAGGTAGCATCTCTGGAAATGGAAATGGTTAATATTCCAGGTCATTGGCCTTTCATCAGAATGTGTAGGAAGGAACTGCAGATGCTGGTTTAAACCGAAGATAGACACAAAATGTTGGAGTAACTCAAAGGGGCAGGCAGCATCTCTGGAGAGAAGGAATGGGTGACGTTTCGGGTCGAGACTCTTCTTCAGACTCCATGGGTGACGTTTCGGGTCGAGACCCTTCTTCTGATTCAGTTTGAAGAAGGGTCTCGACCCGAAACGTCACCCATTCCTTCTCTTCAGAGATGCTGCCTGTCCCGCTGAGTTACTCCAGCATTTTGTGCCTTTCATCAGAAGTTGGATTTCTGTTAATTTCGGGACGTTTCTGAAACAAACATTTAAGTTGCAATGAGCTTGAAACTAGTACAATCCCATTGGCAGCAGTTTCATTTTCAGCAATATTCTCTAATTTTCTTATCCCGCGATCAAATTTTGATTGCTAACACTCCTGTTCAGCACATTGGAGTGTTTTATTATGTTCGTGCTATTTACATGTGAGTTATTTAGTCCCGATGAATTAACAAAATGTATTTTTGTACTGCAGGATGGATTTGCCCCACCAGAGGATGACAACATTAATATAAATCACCCAGAAGATGACCAGGATGAATATTAAGTCTATGTAATTGCTATCTGTACCTTTCCCAATCTGTCTGCTCTCTGTGATTGAGAACCTCCCAGGCTGTTTACTAACATTAATTAGAGTTGAGTTTCTACAGCCACTACACAATCACAATAAATCTGTACACTCTGCATCACAGATTGCTACAACTATATCATCCTCATCACTATTACTGGCAAACTGTATTATAAAATATATTTAATTTGTATATTTTTCTTAAATGAGTACCTTGCACTTTGGTTTGAAAGTAATCAGAAATCCTGGATGATAATGCAAGTTGTTTGCCTTTGTATTATAAGCAGCATGCAATTTAGATTTATTTGAAAGTTAAAAGAGCTTGGATATCCTTGCAGTCACTATAATTTCTGAAAGCATGTGGATATTTTAGCAAATGGTTTATGACAGGGAAGATGGTGATTTTACAGTTTTACGCAAATTCGATTTGAAAAACAGTGACTTGACTGATTGAGGTCGGAGTTTAGTTTTAATGCTTTTAAGAGTAATTATTTATTATAGTTTGCTATATACATAAGGAATAAGGGACACTTTTTGATGTGACTGAGACTAACTAAATTCCAGCTGCTTTTTCATCAAACACTACTAAAATATGCCTTTTGTCATCACATTTTGCACCCTCTGATACTGTGCCCATGACACCGATGTGCGGAAACAAAACTTGCATCTGTGAAAATTTATTTAAAATAAACGTGTGAAAAATAACAGATGCTTTGTATACTTAATGCCTCTATTGCTAATATAAATGCATGTTTAACATATATTAGTTTTGATGCATTTCAGTCAGAAGATGACTGCTGGCAAGTGAAGTCAAATTCATGTGTCATATGCACGTACAGTGAGAAATAAGTACAATAAAAATCTTGCTTGAGTAGCATTGCAGGAAGACTGATTCCGACAACTTACAAAAACATAAATTATATATTAATTAGACATTGGTTCTACAAGATGGTGAGTAGAAATAACTGTTTAGAACAGCAAATTATGAGTGCGAAAGACTATTTGTTTATGGTAGTGCAAGAGGTGGTCCTTAATGTTCTGTTGCCAAGGTAGGATTAGGGTTATATAGGTTGTTCAAGAACCTTATAGTTGTAGGAAAGCTGCTGTTCCTGAACCAGGTGATGTGGGATTTCAAGCTTCTGTACCTCCTCTTGGATGCTAGCAACAATAAAAAGGGCATGGTCTGGATGTGATATATATATCTTTGGTGACATATGCCAGCTTCTTGAGGCTGTGCCTCATGGAAATGCTTTTAATGGAAAACTCTGCCCATGATGCACTGCGCTGAGTCCACCACTGTCTGAAGCCGCATGTGTTCCTGTCTGTTGGAAATGCCGCACCAGGTGATGATGCAACCGGTGAGGATACTTTCTGTAGAATATTTGGTGACGTACCAAATCTCTTTAAACTTCTAAAAAGGTAGAGCTGCTGGTACACCACCTTCATGATTGCATCTATGTGTGATCCCAGTGCTGATCATCTGAGGTAATTGGACTAAAAAAATGAAAAGACTTCATCAATGTCAGCTTGTGAATGTTAACTTTCCTAATATTAAAAGCTGAGAAAACTGGCTCAATGCTTCAAAGCTGCATCTCAGAGCACGGATTGGATCTCTAATTTGAACACACTGGAACGTACAGTGCCCTCCATAATGTTTGGGATAAAGACTCATCATTTATTTATTTGCCTTGGTACTCCACAATTTGAGATTTGTAATAGAAAAAATCACATGTGGTTAAAGTGCACATTGTCAGATTTTATTAAAGGGTATTTTTATACATTTTGGTTTCACCATGTAGAAATTACAGCAGTGTTTATACATAGACCCCCATTTCAGAGCACCGTAATGTTTGGGACACAGCAATGTAATGTAAATAAAAGTAGTCATGTTTAGTATTTTGTAGAAGTCCCCATCAGTTTTATATGCTGAAGAGATAACTGAAGTGGACCAGCCCCCTTAGTTTATGCAAATCTTTTGCATGCAATGACTGCTTGAAGTCTGCGATTCATGGACATCATCCATGGGTGGCTTCTCTGGTGATGCTCTGCCAGGCCTGTATTGTAGCCATCTTTAGTTTATGCTTGTTTTGGGGGCTAGTACCCTTCGGTTTTCTCTTCAGCATATAAAAGGCATGCTCAATTGGGTTCAGATCAGGTGATTGACTAGGCCACTCAAGAATTGACCATTTTTTAGCTTTGAAAAAAACCTCTGTTGCTTTAGCAATAAGTTTGGGATCATTGTCTTGCTGTAGAAAAAAACGCCGGCCAATGAGTTTTGAGGCATTTGTTTTAACTTAGGCAGATAGGACATGTCTATACACTTCAGAATTCATTATGCTACTACCATCAGCAGTTATATCATCAATGAAGATAAGTGAGCCAGTACCTTCAGCAGCCATACATGCCCAGGCCATAACACCTCAACCACCATGTTTCACAGATGAGGTGGTATGCTTTGGATCTTGGGCAGTTCCTTCTCTCCTCCATACTTTGATCTTGCCATTACTCTGATATAAGTTAATCGTCGTTTCATCTGTCCAAAATTCCTTTTTCCAGAACTGTGGTTGCTCTTTTAAGTACTTCTTGGCAAACTGTAACCTGGTCATCCTATTTTTGCAGCTAACCAGTGGTTTGCATCTTGCAGTGTAGCCTCTGTATTTCTGTTCATGAAGTCTTCTGTGGACAGTGGTCATTGACAAATCCACACCTGACTCCTGTTTCTGATCCGTTGGACAGGTGTTTGGGGATTTTCTTTATAATAGAGAGAATTCTTCTGTCATGATCTGTGGAGGTCTTCCTTGGTCTGCCAGTCCCTTTGCGATTAGTAAACTCACCATCGCTCTCTTTTTAATGATGTTCCAAACAGTTGATTTTGGTAAGCCTAAGGTTTAAACATTATGGTGCCCTGAAATAGGGGGACAATGTATAAACACAGCTTAAAGGGCCTGTCCCACTTACGTGTCCTTGGCACGCAAATTACGTGACCTCGTGGTCGTGTTGATCCGAGACGGTCGAGCGAAGTTCGGGCGCGATTACATGCGTACGCACAGCCATCTGGAGCACGTGACGTCATTTGAAGATGGACACAATGCTGGAGTAACTCAGCGGGACCTGAGGAGACTAAAGAAGGTCCATCTGTCTCCTCAGATTCTGGTGAACTTCTACCGCTGCACCATCGAGAGCATCCTTACCAACTGTATCACAGTATGGTATGGCAACTGCTCTGTCTCTGACCGGAAAGCACTGCAGAGGGTGGTGAAAATTGTCCAACGCATCACCGGTTCCTCACTCCCCTCCATTGAGTGTCCATAGCAAGCGATGTCTGCGAAGGGCATCGTCAAGGACTGCTCTCACCCCAGCCACAGACTGTTTACCCTCCTACCATTCGGGAGGCGCTACAGGTCTCTCCGTTGCCGGACCAGCAGGTCCAGGAACAGCTTCTACCCTGCGGCTGTTACATTACTTAACTCTGTACCTCGGTGATTGCCAGTCACCCCCCCCCCCCCCCCCCCCCCCGGACATTCCTTCCACCAGAAATATTGTATACGTAAATATAAATTTATTGCTCATATTCTATGTTCGCTCTTATGGGGAGATGCTAACTGCATTTCGTTGTCTCTGTACTGTACACTGCACAATGACAATAAAGTTTGAATCTGAATCTGAATCTGAGCATCTCCGGAGAGAAGGATTGGGTGACGTTTCGTGTTGAGACTTCTTCAGTCTGAAAAGAAGGGTCTTGACCCGAAACGTCACCCATTGCTTCTCTCCAGAGATGCTGCCGGTCCCGCTGAGTTACTCCTGCATTTTGTGTCTATCTTCAATTTTCTTGGCCCCACTCTGGGAGTAGAATTGGGGGCGGATCCAGACCGCAACGGCCGTGAGCCCCAGGCCGAGCTCGGCGATCGTTTGCCTGCTTCTGCTGCTGTTGAAGGTGAGACGTTGCGTCGCGCCAGGGTCTTGGGCCTGTCCCACTTTGGCCGTCAATTCCGCGACAGGCCTTGGCGCGCGAAGATTTAGTTCACTGCAAAAATTTTGGATCCCCGCCTGATGTCGGGACCGGCCCCGCACAACTCCATACCCCTCCGCGCTTCTACGTGGGACCAGCCCCGCGCGGCCATACGGTGCCCGTACGCCTCAAGCGACCATGAGGTCGCGTAATTTGCGAGCCAAGGATGCGTAAGTGGGACAGGCCCTGTAATTTCTGCATGGTGAAACCAAAATGTATAAAAATACCCTTTTATAAAATCTGACAATGTGCACTTTAACCACATATGAATTATTTTATTACAAATCTCAAATTGTGGAGTACAGAGGCAAATAAATAAATAATGAGTCTTTGTCCCAAACAATATGTAGGGCACTGTACTTGCCACTATTTTTAAGAAAGACCACTGTTTGTCCTGTATGTTGCTGAGCTGAGAATCCTGCCCTACTGACTGATGAGAACATATTGTAATTATCTGCTCTCTGACAGCACTGTCTCAGCAATGAATGACCCATGGGTTGCTGTGGAGAGTTGCCTTTGAGGACAGCTGGGAGCGAGGCTGGGGCAAACACTTAATAATGAATCCTTATGAATGATCTGTACCCTGGCTGGCAAAGTGGGTGTGGGCATTGCTGGGAGCTAACAGTACCTGCTCCATGTGTTCACATTCTGCCCCCAGACCCTACAGTTTGTCATCACCGCTGTTGAATATAATGGAAACTACTGTCCCCACTCTTGCTTGACTGTACAAGCACTTAAAGCGAGTGAACACATAAAAAATGTTACAACAGTGAACTCTGTCGGCTTGATAAAGCTTTGCAGTCAGAGAAAGAGAGGAGGACACAGCATTTTTGTCACATCCAACACATGATGATGAGAGGCCGGAGTAGCTAGTCAATTTGTAAACACATAGAGCATAGCAACAGGGAGAGCAGGGCTTCAGGCCATGTTGTGGGCACGTTAATATACTAACAACCCGTTTATACGTTGACTGTCAGTGCTCTCATTAATGTGAAGATATACTGAGCACAAACTAAGGCACCAGTGGAAACTGATTCAACAATTAGGTTGTACTGAGCTACTTAAAACTTGTCCTAAGTTTGAAGTGGTAGGTCAAATCACTCCACAGAGATGACAGCATAAACTGCCACTGTTTTGTAGTATATCTCATAAGCTCATCTGGTTTTTATGGCCAATATTTGTCACGCTGCGAACATCACTGAAAATATTATCTATTGAGTGCCATATTTCAATTGTGGGAGCTTAATGTATTTCCTCAGCGGTTAAGAGTGTTTATTTGTCGTATGCACCAGGAACAATGTAATTCTTATTTACTAGAGTTTGACAGGAATATAAATTGACAGAAATACAGAGCGAAACAATAAATTATCTGTTACAATGGGTAACCAGACCATAATAGTGAAAGTCAAATTACGTAGTGGATTCTATTAAAAAAGAGTCCATTAGGATCGTTTTTATGAAATTAGGTTGTATTTCGGGTTGTGCACAGTGGTTCAAGGGAAGGTTGATGGGAAGAAGTTGTTCTTGAAC
The DNA here is from genome assembly GCF_010909765.2 of Amblyraja radiata. Taxonomy (NCBI): domain Eukaryota; kingdom Metazoa; phylum Chordata; class Chondrichthyes; order Rajiformes; family Rajidae; genus Amblyraja; species Amblyraja radiata. The sequence continues at coordinate 67,240,461 of NC_045960.1, forward strand.
CTGAGGGTTACTGTTCCAGGCTCCTGTACCTTCTCGACAAGAGTAACAGGATGAGAGTGTGACCAGGGTGGTGTGCGTCTGATGATATTAGGCTGCTTTCTTGAGGTAGAGATTCCTGTAGATTCCTTTGATGGTGGGGAGATCAATACCCATGATGGAACAAGCAATGTTCATCATCTTCTGCAGCTTTCTTCGTTTTTGACCATTTGAGATACCAAACCAGAGCATGATATAATCAGTCAGTATCTGTAGAAGTTGGATAGACAATTCGGTGAGATGCTGAATCTTCTCAAACCTCCACAGAAGTAGAGTCATTGATGACCTTTCTTTGTGGTTGCATCTATGTGCTGGGTCTTGGAGAGATTTTCAGAGATATGCATGCTCAAGAACTTGTTAACTGAGTAAGCAGCCTTGAGGTGCTATGTGCTAATGCTCATTGAAGAGGAAGTGCTGTTGCCAATTCATATTGGTTGAGGTCTGTTGATGATGAAGTTGAGGATCCAGTTCCCTGAGTTGATGATATGTTTGGAGGGGATGTTGCTGTTGAACATTCAGAACAATCAAACAACAGTCTAACATTTGTGTTCTTGTTGTCCAAGTGGTCCAATGGTGACCCGGCAAAATAGCGTCTGCTGTCGATCTGTTGTGGTGGTAGGCAAAGTGACTACTCTTCCAAAATAAATTAACTAGCTGTAAATAACTTCCCCAAGTGTGCAGGTGAGCTGGAGGGAAAGTGGAATGATTTCAATGGGATTAGTATAGGTGGATGCTTGATGAATAATCCAGATTTAGTAGGCTGACAAATCTACTTCCCTGGTAGACAATAAATGCTGGAGTATCTCAGCGGGACAGGCAGCATCTCTGGAGAGAAGGAATGAATGATGTATCGGGTCGAGACCCTTCTTCAGACTGATGTCAGGGGAGTGGGCAGTACAGAGATAAAATGTAGTCGGAGACAGTAAGACTGGTGGGAGAACTGGGAGGGAGGAGGGGATGGAGAGAGAGGGAAAGCAAGGGTTATTTGAAGTTAGAGAAGTCAATGTTCATACCGCTGGGGTGCAAGCTACCCAAGCGAAATATGAGGTGCTGTTCCTCCAATTTGTGCTGGGCCTCACTCTGACAATGGTGGAGGTCCAGGACAGAAAGGTCAGTGTGGGAATGGAAGGAGGAGTTCAAGTGTTGAGCAACCGGGAGATCAGGTAGGTTTAGGCGGAGTGTTCAGCGAAACGATAGCCGAGCCTGCGCTTGGTCTCACCGATATACAAGATTCCACACCTGGAACAGCGGATACAATGGATGAGATTGAAGGAGGTGCAAGTGAACCTCTGCCTCACCTGAAAAGATTGTCTGGGTCCTTGGACGGAGTCGAGGGGGGAGATTTAGGGACAGGTGTTGCATCTCCTGCGGTTGCTGGGGAAAGTACCTGGGGAGGGAGTAGTTTGGGTGGGAAGGGACTTATTTGACCAGGGAGCTACGGAGGGAATGCTCTCAGCGTGAAGAGGTGGAGATGGGAAGATGTGGTCCGTCCAAGGACCTCAACAGTCTTTTCAGATGAGGCGTGATTCACTTGCACCTTCTCCAACACAAAATCTATTTCCCTGATGGGTGAACCTATTGTGCTCAAAGCTCTACCCTGTTAGTGGCAATGTTATAAAATTTTGAGATTTTAAAAATCAAGTCTGCAAGTTATCCCATCAGATAAAGCATAAAAAGAAGTTTAATTTGACACCTAATTCACTTTCATATCTTCAGTATTAAAATAGTTATGGCCATTTTCATACTCGGTGCATATTAGCATCTTGTTCCCTATTGTTTTTCCATTGACTTAACTCAAAAGCTGTGATCAAGGACAGTCAAAAGCCCATAACTTTCTTAAAAATTAAGAGAACTGAATGAGATTTTCAGTTATTATAGATTGAAGCATTCTGAAACAAATATGAAACAATCTTACTTGGATGACCTGAAATTAAAGCATATAATTAGTTAGTTACCTAATTGTAGCTAATTACAAAATTCAATTACTAGATCTAAACATCTATCCATTTCTTAAGAAAAGGTTAACATTTTTAAATAGCCTGTGTCTAAATAACATTCACACAAGAATTCACAATATAACATGATTTTTAAATATCATTGTCATGAATTTATAGGCCAAATGGAAGGAATTTAGTGTTTAATTCCCGTAAATTAATGCCCATTTTAATCATCTTGCGAGTGGGATTTTGTGGAATGGGATCGATTGGAACGTTGCGGTTTGCAGTGAATTTAAACCCCATATCGGCAGGAAAAACACTGCTGGTTCGTAAGGTGCCTAAATCACATTTTCACAACGTAAAATTTGGATTAAAGTAATCCTAAAAAGCACGTTTATATGTAAAATAAACGGCTTTCCTTTAACTGTCCCGTACGAGAAATCCATCCCGTTGTCGGCGTTGACGGCGTTAGAAGTCGATTTTTATTTTACTCCAGCAATTAAATTATCCAGCAATGTTTTTTAAAAACTTGATAGAACAGATGTCGGAGCGATTTCTCTGCAGCAGCTAAACAGCCTGAGAAAATGGACTTCGACAGGCAGGAGAAAACGGTATTTTAATCCCGACCCCCTCTCAAAGGCGCCAAAGTCGCGCACACGGCCAGTGGCAGAACTGCAGCGCCGCTGAAGGTAAGTTTTGTAACATACCTACTGTTAGTTTCAGCTTTAGAGATACTGTGTGGAAGCAGGTCCTTTGGCCCACCGTGTCTGCACAGACCACGATCACCCGTACACTGGTTCTACCCACAATCTTCAAAATATTTACTGAACTGTATGCAAAAAAAAGAATTTCACTGTACCTTGGTACATGTGACAATAAAGAACCTTCTCATTGTCCATATTTTTACAACGGTGGGGAATTTAGCAATGGTAAGTTTTTCACCAAGAGAGTTGTGAATCTGTGGAATTCTGTGCCACAGAAGGCAGTGATGGCCAATTCACTGGATGTTTTCAAGAGAGTTAGATATTGCTCTAGGGCTACTGGAATCAAGAGATATGGGGAGAAAGTAGGAACGGGGTACTGATTTTGGATGATCAGCCATGATCATATTGGAGTGCTGGCTCGATGGGCCGAGTGGCTTACTCTATTTTCTATGTAATATATTTAAATATCAATGGTAGTTTGTTAGACTATTGGAGTTGGCTATTGCCAGGCACTTGCAAGACTTCCAGTTGGATATTTTTTGATGCCCTTTGAGTTATGCAGAGGATACCCTTGTTTGTGTATGAACTTCCCTGAATGTATCTTATATTTTCTGGTGTATTTGTGATTTTTTTTGTGTTGTCAGTCTTGGGTAAGCACTAAACTCTTTCTCTGAGACAACATCACAGTGTTATTCTCCATCACCAACAATAGAAATGGAGGAGGTGGAGAGGCTATTAAAAAGGCAGAAAAACCAGAAATCTCCAGGACTGGACAATGTTTCCCCCTCTACTCTCAAGCTCTGTGCCGAACAACTAGCACCAGTCTACACAGACATTTTTCAACCAGTCCCTGCAAACCTGTACTGTCCCTGCCTGCTTCAAAGTCTCCACTATTGTCCCTGTACACAAAAAGCCAAGGATTACTGGTCTTAATGACTACAGGCCTGTCGCACTGACCTCTGTAGTCATGAAGACCCTTGAAAGACTTGTGCTGGCCAAACTGAAAAATATCACTAACCCCCTCTGCAGTTTGCATACCGGGCCAATAGATCTGTGGATGATGCAGTCAACCTGGGCCTGCACTTCATCCTCCAGCACCTAAACTGCCAGAGGCCCTATGCGAGGATTTTGTTCGTTGATTTTAGCTCTGAATTCAACACCATTGTGCCAGAGCTACTACACTCGAAACTCTCCAAGTTGACTGTGCCTGAATCCCTCTGTCGGTGGATCACCAGCTTCCTGACAGACAAGAAGCAGCATGTGAGGCTGGGAAAGCACATCTCGGAACCCGCAAACCCTCAGCATAGGAACACCGCAGGGCTGCGTACTCTCCCTTCTCTTTTACTCTCTCTATACCAATGACTGCACCTCCACTGACTCCTCTGTCAAGCTTCTCAAGTTTGCGGATGACACAACCCTGATTGGACTGATCCAGGATGGGGAGGAATCTGCCTACAGACAGGAAGTGACACAGCTGGTGTCCTGGTGCCATCGCAATAACCTGGAGCTCAATGCTCTTAAGACAGTGGAATTGATTGTGGACTTTAGGAGAGCTCCCCTTCCCCTCACCCCACTCACCATCAACAACACCACAGCCACATCTGTGGAGTCTTTTACGTTCCTGGGAACCATCATCTCCAAGGACTTTAAATGTGGGGTCACCATCGACTCCACAGTCAAAAGGCACAACAGAGGATGTACTTCCTCGGGCAGCTGAGGAAACAATCTGCCACAGGCAATGATGGGCCAATTCTATACGGCCATTGAAGAGTGTCCTCACCTTCTCCATCATGGTTTGGTTTAGCTCAGCCACCAACCACGACACCCGGAGGCTGCAGCGAATTGTCCAATCAGCTGAGAAGGTTGTTGGCTGCAACCTTCCCTCCATTGACGAACTGTGCACTGCAAGGGCCAGGAAGCGAGCGGTCAAGATCATCTCTGACCCCTCTCACCCTGGCACAAACTCTTTGAATCACTTCCCTCTGGAAGGTGACTCCGGACTGTCAAAGCTGCCACAGCCCGTCATAAAAACAGCTTTTTTTCCACGAGTAGTAGCTCTACTCAATAACCAAAAATCTGTAGCCTACTTTTGCTCTGGTATTTTATTTAATTCACATGTTTAATCGATAATGTCTTATTATTAATGTTTAATGTTTTATGTCTCATTCTTAATGTCACTGTATGTCATGTTGTTACTTGCGAGCAGGGCACCAAGGCAAATTCCTTGTATGTGAACATACTTGGCCAATAAACTTATTCACTTCATGACAAAGGCCTATAATATAAGACCCATTTGTATGGTATTGGAGGATGAGGGATTGTATGTTGAAGGTTCTTTCTATAAATCTGAGCATTATGTCCTTTCACTTGGATGTAAACTAATGTGGTTGACATTCCTTTTAAAGCCCATTAAATTTTACGTATGTTCAAGTTATTGCCTGGAGCTTGACCCTGGACTCTGACATCACTCAGGAGCAGTGTCTTTCTCCTGGTGATTTGAAAATGAAGAGGAACACCTAGGTTCTGGGGAGGGCGGAGGGGGTTGAATGGAGCAGTAGGCAGCATAAACTGAAATAGGAATGGAGGAGCATGCTAATCTGAAGATGTAAAAAGACTCAAAATGCTGGAGTAACTGCGGGTCAGGTAGCATCTCTGGAGATCGTGGTTAGGTGACGTTTCAGGTCAAGACCCTTCTTAGGACTGATTGTAGTGGCTGAGGGAAAGAAAGTAGGAAGAGAGGAGAAACGGGACAAAAGCCTGGCAGATACAGGTGGAAGATAGAGACAAAAACTGGAGTAACTCAGTGGGGCAAGCAGCATCTCTGGAGAGAAGGATTGGGTGATGTTTCGGGTCTTGACCTAAAACATCATCCATTCCTTCTCTCCAGAGATGCTGCCTGGCCCGCTGAGTTACTCCAGTTTTTTGTGTAGATATTCGGTTTAAACCAGCATCTGCAGTTCCTTCGTACACACATAATAGGTGGATAGGGGGGTTTTGACAGGCAGATGCTTGGACAAAGGCCAGAGATGAAAAGACAAGATGAGCCTGGCCATGAATGTCAATATGCATGAGAGAATGTGAAAATTCCTGCATGGATTTGTGGAGAAAGGATCACACGTGATCAAATGTTCAATGCACCTCCCATTTTAGTAACAACCATTTCCCACTAGAGTCGCGTTTCCCTATGTCATGAATGGTTTCTGAAACTGTTGGCTTACCCTTTGTTCATTTTCCATTTTAGCAGTAGTCGGGGCCCGCTGGGTGATCATAATTCCCATTTGACTTGTAGCTATTTCTGGGATGTGAAATAAGATGACATTTTGTTCTCCTGCGAAGCTGGGGTTTTATTTATGTAATGAGTTTTTGCTTGAGACATGCTAAGAAAGAATATTCATGTCTGCTGAAACTACCACCATTTTAAAGAACAATTAATTAATATGATGCAAAGTGTGTGTATATAGTATGTTGAACAATATTGAAATAAATGCTTACCAATCCACCATATGGGTAACGTCTTCCCTGGCCACAGTGCAGCAAGAATTCATTTAGTTGTGAGATTCTATCTAAAACATTAACACTTGTTTTCAAATATTTGTTGGGTATTTTCAACATTTTTCAGAATATGCTTTCAGAAATAATTTGTCTCTGTTTAACTGGTTTGAATTGGATTGTTGACTCCATATTCATTACCATAACACCTGGGCAGGACTAATCAAAAAGGTACATTGGACATGTTATTTGCTGTGTGATCGGAATTAACTGAATCACTTAGTAAATTGATGTTTGTCTACGTAATTGTACTTACCTTCTACACCAACATATGAGAATGTGAAAGTGCTGATCAACTGGAGGAAGTCAATAGACATTCCAATTAATAGGAGATTAATGGGACTGAAGGATGATAAATCCCCTGGACCTGATGGTCTGCATCCCAGGGTCCTCAGGGAGGTGGCTGTAGAAATAGTGGACGCATTGGTGATCATTTTCTAATGTTCAATAGATTCAGGATCAGTTCCTGTGGATTGGAGGATAGCTAATGTTATCCCACTTTTCAAGAAAGGAGCGAGAGAGAAAACGGGGAATTACAGACCAGTTAGCCTGACTTCGGTGGTGGGAAAGATGCCGGAATCAATTATTAAAGAGGTAATATGGGGCATTTGGATAACAGTAAAAGGATTAGTCCAAGTCAACATGGATTTATGAAAGGGAAATCATGCTTGACTAATCTTCTGGAATTTTTTGAGGATGTGACAAGTAAAATGGATGAAGGGGTGCCAGTGGATGTAGTGTATCTAGACTTTCAGAAAGCCTTTGATAAGGTCCCGCACTGGAGACTGGTGACTAAAATTAGAGCACATGGTTTTGGGGGTAGGGTGCTGACATGGATAGAAAATTGGTTGGCAGACCGGAAGCAAAGAGTAGGAGTGAACGGGTCCTTTCAGAATGGCAGGCAGTGGCGAGTGGAGTGCCCCAAGGCTCGGTGCTGTGGCCGCAACTGTTTACCATATATATTAATGATTTGGAAGAGGGAATTAGGAGCAACACTAGCAAGTTTGCGGATGACACAAAGCTGGGTGGCAGTGTGAGCTGTGAAGAGGATGTTAGGAGGCTGCAGGGTGACCTGGACAGGTTGAGTGAGTGGGCAGATGCCTTGCAGATGCAGTATAATATAGATAAATGTGAGGTTATCCACTTTGGCAGCAAAAGCAAGGGGGCAGATTATTATCTCAATGGGGTTGGGTTAGGTAAGGGGGAGGTGCAGCGAGACCTGGGCGTCCTTGTACACCGGTCACTGAAAGGTGGCTTACAGGTACAGCAGGCAGTGAAGAAAGCTAATGGAATGTTGGCCTTCATAACAAGAGGATTTCAGTATAGGAGTAAAGAGGTTCTTCTGTAGTTGTGTAGGGCTCTGGTGAGACCACATCTGGAGTATTGTGTACAGTTTTGGTCTCCTAATTTGAGGAAGGACATCCTTGTGATTGAGGCAGTGCAGCGTAGGTTCACGAGATTGATCCCTAGGATGGCGGGACTGTCATATGAGGAAAAATTGAAGAGACTAGGCTTGTATTCACGAGTTTAGAAGGATGAGGGGGTATCTTATAGAAACATATAAAATTATAAAAGGACTGGACAAGTTAGATGCAGGAAAAATGTTCCCAATGTTGGGCGAATCCAGAACCAGGGGCCACAGTTCGAATAAAGGGGAGGTCATTTAAGACTGAGGTGAGAAAAATCTTTTTCACCCAGAGAGTTGTGGATTTATGGAATTCCCTGCCACAGAGGGCAGTGGAGTGCACGCCGGGGGCTCTAACAACAAGACCCGGTGTGCGACCTTGCATCACCCGGCGTGGCTTTAATGGCCGCGGGACAATTGCCATCGCCAGCCGGGGGCTTTGACTTTGACTCTGACATCGGGGGGGGGGGGGGGGGGGGGGGGGGGGGGGGGGAGTGCAGTGGAGAGATAAGTTTTTTTGCCTTCCATCACAGCGATGCGATGGATGTTTGTGTAAATTGTGTTGTGTCTCGGGTCTTTTTGTTTTTGTAATGTATGGCTGCAGAAACGTCATTTCGTTTGGACCTCAAGGGGTCCAAATGACAAATAAATTGTATTGTATTGTATTGTATTGTATTGTATTGGAGGACAAGTCACTGGATGTATTTAAGAGAGAGTTAGATAGAGCTCTAGGGGCTAGTGGAGTCAAAGGATGTGGGGAGAAGGCAGGCACGGGTTATTGATAGGGGACGATCAACCATGATCACAATGAATGGCGGTGCTGGCTCGAAGGGCCGAATGGCCTCCTGCACCAATTTTCTATGTTTCTAAGAGGCAAAACATTAACTTTAATATGTGCACTGGTTTAATGTTCTTTCTGAACAAAAAAAATACACAAACAACGAAAACCATGCAAGCCTTTTATAGCTTCTAATTAGTTCTGATGAAATACTGCACATTAACCTCAGTCAAATTATATATTCAGTTATAGTTATTTTTTCTTTAGCGCAGAGTGTAACAATAGATCATTTTAGAAATCTTGTCCCTCCCCAGAGTTTAAAAAGCTCAGTGTTATCCATCTTCTGGTTCCTCTGTTTAAAGGCATGATTTTGGCTTTGACATGGGCTGCAGCTGAAAAAACATTAACCACCTTCAGAGAATTTGATCTCTTAAGGGAATATTTTTCACCTTTTTACCTGAAGACTTCAGTCTATAACAGTTACCAATGTGCCAAAGTGGCAGATGCTCCCAATTTACCTGACGATGTAAGGCAATGTAAATAAATTAGCAGGAATTATGGAAAAATAACTAATTACGGTACAGCAGCAGTGTTCATTTTACATTTGTAAAGCAAGGATCAAGCCAGCCGTATCGGATAATAGTTGGGAAATTGGTAAATCCTGCTCTGTCATCAGCAAAACTTTCTGCATTTTTATATTATTTCAAATAATATTTAGGAAGGGTAACTTAATGGTCGCTTCCTGGAGATTCTGCTGCAAATCTTATTTGAAAATTGGATGTGAGGCAGTGCTGTGTGGCAGCAGAGAAGTCACTGGGCAAGCTCCGTTTCAACAGTTCCTAAGCCTGGGTCTGGAAGATACCGTATTTATGACAAAGAAGAGCATCGAGAGCATCTGTAAGTTCATGTGCTTGATCATAAAGAGAATATATGTTTGTGAAATTTAAAACATCACCTGGTCTGATATTTCTCTCTGTAAAACAAGGATAAGTTTATTTTCCTAGCTCTGCACAGGAGAAAGGGGTGCGGAGACCTTTGGCTGTTGCGGAGCTTAAAGTGTTCTTGCTATTTAGATGCTCAAGAATTCTTAATCTGGTTCTATGTAGCATACTGAATTGTACAAGTTGTGAGAAGATAGAGATAGTATAACTGGTTAACCATACCTGTCCAGGTTCATGGAAGGAAAGAGACAGAGTTCAGCTCTATCACACAGCCTGAATTTAAAGAGGCAGCATATCTAACAATATATTAATTCTATTTTGTACCTTGGTGTACGATAGACAAAAGGAAGGCAGGTCCACGACATAGTTTGGGGAATTGCACCCTACTTACCAGGTAGGGTTTTTGCTTTAAAACATTTTTTTTGAATCATTAGATAGTGGATTATTAAAGTTTCATTGGTGTGGAAAGAGATGATATTGTAAATGGCATAATTTTGTAAAGTGTAGGAAGGAACAACATATGCTGGTTTTTAACCAAAGATAGACAAAATGCTGGAGTAACAGCGGGACAGGCAGCATCTTTGAAAAGAAGGAATGGGTGACATTTCGGATCAAGACCCTCATTCAGACTCAGAAGGAGTGTATCGACCCAAAACATCAACATGGAGCATTTTGTGTGAATTTTGTAAAGTGGCGAGTTCATCATAGGAACATGGCCAATTATATATGTAGGTTATTTGGATTTATAAATTGAAGAATATAAAAGCAATGATATCACTAATAATTGTGGACAACTCTGAGCCCCACCCTTCAAGAAAGATGCAAAACTTAAAATGAACAAAAAAACTAAGGAGCTGATTGTGGACTTTAGGAGGGCATATCATCCGAGGACGCACACACCATTGAGGATAAATGGGGATACTGTGGATAGGGTGAGCTGCTTTAAATACCTGGGAGTCCACATCTCTGAGGATATGACATGGACATCACACGCCGCGGCACTCGTGAGTAAGGCAAGGCAGCGCCTTTACCACCTCAGGCAATTGAGGAAATTCAGAGTGTCTCCGAGGATCCTCCAGTGCTTCTATTCAGCAGCTGCGGAAAGCATCTTGTCCGGAAATATTACAATCTGGTTTGGGAATTGCTCTGCCCAGGACAAGAAGGCTCTGCAGAGAGTAGTGCGTTTGGCCGAACGCACTATGGGAACTTCACTCGCCCCCCTGCAGGAACTATACATCAGGAGGTGCAACTCCAGAGCCAATAAAATCATGGGAGACCCCTTCCACCCCTGCAATGGACTGTTCCAGCTGCTACGGTCAGGCAAACGCCTCCGTTGCCATGCTGTGAGAACGGAGAGGTTGAGAAGGAGTTTCTTCCCAGAGGTCATTAAGACTGTAAACTCCTATCTCACCAGGGACTAACCTTACTGTGACACTCTACTGCTTTAAAAAAAAAATTGCTGTGTTTTTTCCCTTTTTTCTTCCGCCCACAATATTTAATATGAAAATGAATATGTGATTCTGTTACATTCTGTTTGTAGTTTGTTTGTTTGTTTGTCTTTTTGCACAAAGTCCGCGAGCATTGCCACTTTTCATTTTACTGTACATCTCGTATGTGTATGTGACAAATAAACTTGACTTGACTTGAATTCAGGGGAAAATTTTAGGGATGAGGGTGATAGTCATGAGGAGAGATTGGACAATTTAAGAATGTTCCAATTGAAGCAGAGAATGTAAAGAGATGACCCAATGTAGCCTTTAATGCTATGAATAAATGGGGAATGGTTAAAAATTCATAGAGCTATACACAAGCACTTCAGCCCAACTTGTCCATGCTGACAAATGTGTCTAACTGAGCTAATCAACTTTTCTGCAAGTCATTTTTTTGTTATTGTGATTGATCTGCCACAGAGGTAGGATAATTGTTTCTCATTCAGACAGTTGTCACGATCTGTAACTATCTAAAGAGGAGATTAAAACTGATCCCATTAAAAAAAACATGAAAGGGGGCTAGACAGGCTATTGAGGATAAGAACATTGTAGGGCATAAAGCAGTGATGTGGAACTAAATAGCCAGTACAAGCACAGTGGGCTTCTCCATTATAAGATCCTATGATTCTACAATTTAAGTCATAAGTTAAAATATACAATCCCAGCAATCAATTAGTGTAGGGTTTTGTTTAGTTGATTGTCACATGTACTGAGATTCAGTGAAAAGCTTTTGTTGCGTGCTAATCAGTCAGCAGCAAGACAATACATGATTACAATTCGATCCATTCACAGTATACAGATACATGTTAAGGGAATAAGGTTTAGTGCAAGATAAAGCCAGTAAAGTCTGATTAAAGATAGTCTGAGGGTTTCCAAAGAGGTAGATAGTAGTTCAGGACTGCCCATGAGTTGTGGTAGGATGGTTCAGTTGACTGATAACAGCTGGGTAGAAACTGTCCCTGAATCTGGAAATGTGTGTTTTCACACTTCGCTACCTTTTGCCCGATGAGAGAGGGGAGAAGAGGGAGTGGCTAGGGTGCGACTCGTCCTTGATTACGCTGTTGGCAGCGTGAGGTATAAATAAAGTCAATGGAAGGGAGGTTGGTTTGTGTGATGGTCTGGGCTGCATCCACAATTTGCTGCAATTTCTTGCCGTCTTGGATGCTGTTCCCAAACCAAGCTGTGATGCATCCCGATAAAATGCTTGCTTTCGCACATCTGTAGAAGTTGGTGAGAGTTGGTGGAGACATGTCAAACTTCCTAAGCCTTCTAAGGAAGTAGCGGCGTTGATGTGCTTTCTTGGCTGTTGCTTCAATATGGGTGGTCCAGGAGAAGTTGTTGGTGATATTTATTCTTAAGAATTTGAAGTTTTCAACCATCTCTACTTTGGCACTGTCAATGTAAACTGGGGTATGTGTACTGCTTCGCTTCCTTAAGCCGATCACTATCTCCTTTGTCGTGCTGACATTGAAAGGTTGTTTTCTCGACAAAAGGACACAAGGTCCAAGACAATTCTTCATTCTGTTATTCGTCCCTATTGAGTGCTACAACAAGAAAACATATATAACTGTTCTCTGAAAGACAGCTTTATATCAAATTAAGCAAGAGCTAAGAAATAAATATGAAAATATATGAAAACTGTTCTTACATTTTATTTTACATAACTCCCTGATTTTCCTTTTGATACCATTGCTCACCAATTTAATAATAGTAGCCACCAAATTAGTACAAATGTCAGTTTGATTAACAATTATGTTCCTGCTATTGAAATAAATCAATTTTAACCCTGAATAGGTTTAGTATTCATTGTCACACGGCTTATTCAGAGTATGGTCAGCACAGAATATGTGGAAGTTTCAGTGGAGTGGATTTTTGAAGGAAAATTCTCAGCATTATCCAGTATATATCAGTTCTTTCTTCCAAAATATTACCCTGTTTACTATACATTATGAGCTACCTGGAGCTCTGAGAAACAATCACCTCTGTGTTTGTGAGGGGGATTTTTTCACATCACTTTCAAAAGGACACAATTGTTGATATTTTGTACAGTGTAGCCCTTGTGATTGCACTCAGGTAGGTATATTTGAAAACCTCTGGCTGACTAGTAGAGAACCAGAGGTGTGGTATCGGAATAAGGGCGAGACGATCTAAGTCATAAGGTCATAAGTGATAGGAGTAGAATTAGGCCATTCAGCCCATCAAGTCTACTCCGCCATTCAGTAGAATTAGGCCATTCGGCCCATCAAGTCTACTCCGCCATTCTATCTCTCCCTCCTAACCCCACTCCCCTGCCTTCTCCCAATACCCTCGAGCTAAGATAAGACATTTTTATGAAGATGAATATTTATATGTCTCTAGGCTCAGTCACTGAGTACGATCAAAACAGAATGATAGATGTGAGCATGAAATAGTTCAAGGGATATGATAGTCTGACGAGTGTCTCGTCCCCAAATGTCACCCATTCCTTCTCTCCAGAGATGCTGCCAGTCCTGTTGAGTTACTGCAGCATTTTATGTCTATCTTCGATATGAAAGTGGTGCAGGAATATGGCACTGAGGTACATTAGGTTTTTTAATTAAAAAAATGAACTTTATTCAGAATTAGAAACAAGGTACAGAACAAAAACTGTGCAAAAAACACTTCATACATTATCTGAATGTCTGAAGAAAGGTCAGTCTGAAGAAGGGTCTCGGCCCGAAACATTGCCTATTTCCTTCGCTCCATATATGCTGCCTCACCTGCTGAGTTTCTCCAGCATTTTTGTCTACCTTCGATTTTCCAGCATCTGCAATTCTTTCTTAAACATTGTAGCGGCGCCTACTGGCGCTCGCAGGTATCGAACCCGGCGTTCGGAAGCCGCGGTCACGTGACTCGGGAGGGGCTGCTTGTTTTCGCGAGGTTTTGCTTTCGCGCGCTAGTTCAGCACTGACCACCGATGTGGCCAGACGTGTCTAGAGAACCTGTTTACTGAAAAGTGAATTTTAGAATAAAAGTTTGTTTAAAACTTCAGTTGTCGTTCTTGAGACCGCCAAATTGGTGACCCTGACCTGTCTAGCTGTCGTTAGACAAGAGAATTATGCAGGAAGACAACGTTCCCGCAGAATCAGCCAGCACGCGACAGGGCTCACCGGCTTTCAAATTGCCAGCGTTTTGGCCTGACCAACCTCAGGTGTGGTTTGCCCACGTTGAGGCACAGTTTCACCTCCATCACATCGTAGCGGACGACACAATGTATTTCCATGTGGTGGGGGCAGGACTGTGCCTCGAGGCTGTTGCCCTACATCAGGGACCCGCTGACCATCGGCAAATATTAAGGGCTGAAGGCCCTGCTGCTCCACGCTTACGGTCTCAGCCGTAGAGACAGGACAGCGAAGCTGCTGCATATGGACAGTGTCAGCGACCGGTGGCTATCCACCATCATGGCGAAGATGTTAGCCCTGATGGACGGGCACTGCCCATGTCTGCTTTTCGAACAGGCGTTCCTGGAGCAGATGCCTGACGAAGTCCAACTAATGCTCGCCGGGGCTGATTTCAGCGACCCCAAACACCTCGTGGAGACAGCTGACGAATTATGGGCACACAGACGGCGGGACGTGTTTGCTTTCGCCCACCCCCTGGACAGGTGTGGGTGCCACTGAACGATATCGGGAGGAAGAAGCACAGCCCAGCGCCGAAGAAGAATCGTCGCGGCCAGTGGTCTACAGCCAACGTCGTTGGTTTTACTACCATCAACAATATGGACCCGAAGCCCGAAGATGTCGGAGCCCCTGCTCATACCCGGGAAATGCCTCGGCCGATCGTCCATAGAGGTGAACGCGATCAGCCCAAACGAACGCCTCTACGTCCGTGATCGCCATTCCGGCCACCGTTTCCTGTTGGACTCCGGTGCCCATCCTGCCTCCGAGCGCCCGAGATATTCGCGCCGGTAAGGTAGGACCCGTCCTCTCGGCTGTTAACAGGAGCGACATTCGCACTTACGGTACGTGGACCATGGACTTAAATTTCGACCCGCCTGTACAGGTGGAAGTTTATTGTTGCTGACGTCGCCCAACCGATCCTGGTTAATTTCTACCACCGATTCGCCCGTCAGCAGCCGCCATCATGCGGCCGTTGTTCCAATGTCTGGCCGGTAAGCCTAAGGACCTGGTCTGGTCCAAGGAGGCGCTTAAGGCGTTCGAGGGGGCTAAGACTGCATTGGCCAACGCCACTATGCTAGAACACCCTCGGGCGTCAGCCCAAACGGCCCTCACCGTGGACGCATCCGACGTTGCTGTAGGCTCCGTCCTCGAGCAACGCGTAGGTAGTCGCTGGGTGCTACTGGCATTTTTTCAGCAGGCAGCTAGCGAGCCCCCGAAGTTAAGTATAGCGCTTACGACCGGGAACTCCTTGCGCTCTACCTAGAGATCCGCCATTTTCATTATTTCCTGAAGGGGAGCGCTTTTACCGCATTCACAGATTACAAGCCACTCATGTTCGCCTTGACCAAGGTATCTAACCCCTGGTCTGCCAGACAGCAACGACACCTCGCCTACACTTCCGAATTCACGTCAGCTATTCGGCATGTGGCAGGGAAGCTGAACGTTGTGGCTGACGCGCTGCCCAAAGTTTCAGTGTTAAGTCTAGGCGTGGATTATGAGGAGCTGGCCGCTGCCCAACAGGCAGATGCCGGTATGGAGGTTTACCGCAATGCTGAATCAGCTCTCAAGCTGGTTAAGGTGACTTGCGGCACCGCCGGCATGCGAGTCCTTTGCGATATCTCCACGGGCAAACCTGTCCCATTGTCCCGGTAGCTTGGCGGCGTCGGATTTTCGACACTATCCACAGCCTAGCGCACCCGTCCATTCGTGCCACCTCTGCCTTGGTCGCGGCGAAATTCGTCTGGCATGGGTTGAGGAAGGAGGTCGCAGCATGGGCACGTTTCTGCGTCCCATGCTAGGCTTCCAAGGTACAGAGACATGTGCCCGCCGTTACAGGATTTCGCCGTCCCGGACGGCAGGTTCCTGCACATCCATGTCGACCTGGTGGGTCCCTTGCCATGTTCGCGCGGGGCTACTTGCTTACTGACTATCGTGGACAGGTTTACCAGGTGGGCGGAGGTGATACCGTTAACGGATACCTCCGCTGAGGCATGCGCGATGGCCATTGTCTCGAATTGGATCGCTCGTTTCGGGGTTCCCTCCGCTATCACTACCGATCGTGGGGCCCAGTTCACGTCCTCCCTCTGCAGCTGTATGGCGCGAAGCTGCATCAGACCACCGCATATCACCCAGAGTCCAACGGTTTGGTTGAGCGTTTCCACAGGCACCTCAAGTCGGCGTTGAAAGCTTGACTCACTGGCCCAGATTGGGTCGACCAGTTGCCTTGGGTCCTCCTAGGCATCAGAACCATGCCTAAGGAGGACCTCAAAGCCTCCTCGGCCGAGTTGGTTTACGGCTCGGTTTTGCGAGTTCCTGGGGATTTCCTGTCTGTCTCCCGGGATCAAGAGGTCTCGGCTTCGGCGTTGTTAGCTGACTCGCGAGCGGGTGCGAGCTTTGGTCCCGGTTCCCACTTCCTGGCATGGTTCATCTGCGGTGCATGTGCCTACTATGTTACGGGATTGTGCTTATGTTTTTCTCCGTAGAGATGCTCACCGCTCGCTGTTACAGTGGGTGTACGAGGGTCCGTACAGGGTGCTGAGTACTGGTGCCTCGACGTTTACGTTGGACATGGGTGGCAAGGAGGAGTTCGTCTCCGTGAGCCACCTTAAGCCAGCACACGTCAACGAGGATAGCCCAGTGACAGTGGCTACTCCGCAGCGTAGACGTCCACCGGCCGTTTTACCGCCCTCTGCACCTGTTACCCCCGGTCATGTTTCTCCGGTCCCCTATGTTACGCCCATCCCTCGTTCGCGTTTTTGGCGTCCCTCCGGTTCTGTTTTGCCGGCCCCTACTGTTACACTCGCCCCTCGGCCTACGCGTTCCGGTCGAACCGTTCGGTTACCCGTGCGTTTCCATACCGCGGATTCTGGGGGGGGGCATGTAGCGACGCCTACTGGCGCACACTGGTATCGAACCTGGCGTTCGGAAGCCGCGGTCACGTGACTCGGGAGGGGCTGCTTGGTTTTGCGCAGTTTTGCCTTCGCGCGCTAGTTCAGCACTGACCACCGATGTGGCCAGACGTGTCTAGAGAACCTGTTCACTGAAAAGTAAATTTTCGAATAAAAGTTTGTTTAAAACTTCAGTGGTCGTTCATGAGACCGCCAAAACATCATACATTATCAGAATCTGTCAGCTGTGATGTTGTATGGATTGAAAGGGCTGCTGAACGCACTATGGGAACTTCACTTGCCCCCCTGCAGGAACTATACATCAGGAGGTGCAACTCCAGAGCCAACAATATCATGAGAGACCCCTTCCACCCCTGCAACGGACTG
This sequence comes from Amblyraja radiata, assembly GCF_010909765.2. Taxonomy (NCBI): domain Eukaryota; kingdom Metazoa; phylum Chordata; class Chondrichthyes; order Rajiformes; family Rajidae; genus Amblyraja; species Amblyraja radiata. The sequence goes on from NC_045960.1 coordinate 67,257,713, forward strand.
TTCCAGCTGCTACGGTCAGGCAAACGCCTCCGTTGCCATGCGGTGAGAATGGAGAGGTTGAGAAGGAGTTTCTTCCCAGAGGCCATTCGGACTGTAAACGCCTATCTCACCAGGGACTAACTCTACTGAACTTTTTTCCTTCCATTATTTATTATGTAAAAGAATATGTGTGTTATGATTGTGTTTATAGTTTGGTTGTTTGGTTGTTTGTCTTTTGCACAAATGTCCGCGAGCATTGCCACTTTCATTTCACTGCACATCTCGTATGTGTATGTGACAAATAAACTTGACTTGACTTGAAGAACTGTACCTTCTTTATCAATGAGCAAGAACGCTTGATACACACCGTTCCGTCCCTCCTCTACCACCGCCATAGAACCCTCCCCCCTCCCCCATAGATCCACTCCATTGCATCCCCCCTCCCCAGCCCCCATAGAACTCCCCCCGCCCGTAGAGAAGCTCCCCTATGTAACCCCGCCCCATAGAACTCCCTCCCCCCAGAACCGCCCGCCATCATTGAACTCCTCTGCCCCTCGTATAACTCCTCCATAGATCGCCTCCCCCATCCTATAGAAATCCCCCTCACAGAAACTATCTCTCCCCCCCCCCCCATAGAACTCTCTCCTCCCCTTAGAACTCCCCGCCCATGGACTCTCCCCCCCCATTGAACCCCCGCCCATGGACTCTTCCCCCCTTAGAACTCCCCGCCCATGGACTCTTCCCCCCATAGAACTCCCCGCCCATGGACCCCCTTTAGAACTCCCCGCCCATGGACTCTCCCCCCATAGAACTCCCCGCCCATGGACTCTCCCCCCTTAGAACTCCCCGCCCATGGACTCTCCCCCCTTAGAACTCCCCGCCCATGAACTCTTCCCCCCATTGAACCCCCGCCCATGGACTCTTCCCCCCATTGAACCCCCGCCCATGGACTCTCCCCCCATAGAACTCCCCGCCCATGGACTCTCCCCCCATAGAACTCCCGCCCATGGACTCTTCCCCCCATTGAACCCCCGCCCATGGACTCTCCCCCCATAGAACTCCCCGCCCATGGACTCTTCCCCCCATTGAACCCCCGCCCATGGACTCTTCCCCCCATAGAACTCCCCGCCCATGGACTCTTCCCCCCCAATTCTCCTCCCCCCCCCGTCCGGAAAATGCCGGACGTCATAACGGCATCTAGGCAACGTGGCGCGCCGCGCGCTCTCTGATTGGACAGGAGGCGCCGTTTGAAAGGCGCCGGGCCGAGCCGAGCCGAGGACCGGGCCTGGAGCGGCGGCAGCGGCAGCGGCACAGACACTGGAAGCGGCGCTGGATCGGAGCGGCAACGCGGCGATCCCGGCCCTCCGTAATGGCGACCCCCGGCAGGTGGGAGCTCGTCAACAAGAGAAACAATAAAAAAATCTTCACCAAAAATGAGAAGAAGTTGGCCCGCAAGGCTCTGTCGGAGAACATGCCTCGCATCGACCCAGTCGGTGAGTATCGAGCGTGCCCTGGTTGTGGGGCGAGGGGGGCCTGCGTCTGATCGGCGCTGAGCCGGGCACTGGTGGGATCCCGGCAACGTTCCGGGGCCGCCTTTGGTCCTGCAATTCGTCCCGAAATTTAACTCAACGTTTTGCTGCAAAACCCGACAGGAAGTGTCATCCAGTCTTCCAGATGTTGCGATTGGGGCACAAACAAAAATCCCCTAAAATGCTGTGAACACGAAACTAAAAACACAACAAGTCCAGCAGTCGGTGGGGGGAGTGGTGACGTGGATATTTTGGGTCAATAGCCCCCTCATCAGAAATGAGGAATGTGTTTAAAGTTCCGGAGAAGGGGAGTGGTGGGGGAAGGAAATTATCAAAGATTGTGGACCGGTCCTCATGGGAAACAGTTCCTTTAAAAAAAAACAGTAGTTCAGATAGGAGAAGAAATAAATTAATTAAAACTGATAAATATTGCCACATCGAGGAAAGGAACAGAAGAGATACCTACACTGAGGATTAAAGTATCCCTTTAAGATTGGTAGAGGAAGTTGAGACCTGGGGAAGATCAGCCATGATCATATTGCCTGTTGGGCTGGGCTTGAAGGGTCAAGTGGCCTATTCCTATTAATTTATGTTCTTTTGTTTAATTCAGTATCTCATTTCCCTCCTTGACCAAATGTAATTACTCCATATAATATCCGAGCAAAAGATTGAGGAACACCAATACCACTTTAGTCTGTACTTTGAAGTTAACCATTTGCGAGACACTGTGTAGGTGACTGTACTGGCAACATCCTTGTAAATCTTCTCTACACTGTCCTGCTTAACAATATATTTCCTCTAACAGAGTGAGCAAAACTGAACTAAATACTCTAAATGTGGCCTCACCAATGTCGTATACAACTGTAACACGATCTCACAATTTCTATACTCAATACCCTGACTGATGATGGCCTATGTGCTGAAAGCCTTCTTGATCACCCTATCTATATGTGACGCCACTTTCAAAGAACTATTACCTGCCCTCCTAGATCCCCCTGTTCTATAACACTCTCCATAGCCCTGCTGTAGAGTGCTGTAGATCCAGCCTGGTTTGACTTTCCAAAATGCAACACTTCTCACTTCTCTTTATTAAACTTGCTTATCTTAATTTTCTAGTTTTGATAGAGGTCTAGCGCTCAAGGCACTGACTTATTTTATTTCTTCCTCCTCCCCACCCCCCAAACAGTCATTGCATTAATGATAAATAGATCTATGTTGTCTGATTTAAGCTAAATTGTTGTACTTTTTTCAACAAATGTAAGTTTCCTGTGACATTTTCGATTTGAACATATTATTAAACATTGACAATGCCCCATCCCTTTTAAATGAGGAGTGTTTCTATTTCAGTAGGAAACTAGCAAATTTAAATTTTAACTCTATTGTAATGCCATTAATTGCGTACCATATGATCTATAGCATTATCTTTTCTCGCTTCTTTTCACTGGCCAGTAAATTAAAGATAAATAAAAAGACATGTACAAAGTGGTCACTGAGGTTTTCTGTATTTGTCTGGCATGTGTGGCATGCACACAATAAGTCTTTAGTAAAGAAACAAGTTGCTGGAGTGACTCTTTGATGGTAGGCACAAAATGCTGGAGTAACTCAGCGGGACAGGCTGCATCTCTCGAGAGAAGAAATGGGTGACATTTTGGGTCGAGACCCTTCTTCAGACTGATGTCAGGGGAGTGGGTGGGAGAGAGATAGAATGTAGTCGGGACAATAAGACTGGTGGGAGAACTGGGAAGGGGGAGGGGATAGAGAGGTAAAGCAAGGGCTATTTAAAGTTAGAGAAGCCAATGTTCACACCGCTGGGGTGTAAGCTACCCTAGCAAAATATGAGGTGCTGTTCCTCCAATTTGTGCTGGACCTCACTCTGATAATGGAGGAGGCCCAGGACAGAAACGTCAGATTGGGAATGGGAGGGGGAGTTAAAGTGCTGAGCAACCAGGAGATCATTTAGGTTAAGGCGGACTGAGCGGAGGTGTTCAGCGAAATGATTGCCGATGTATGGAAGTTGACACCTGGAACAGTGGATAGAGTAGATGAGGTTGGTGGAGGTGCAAGTGAACCTCTACCTCACCTGAAAAGACTATCAGTGTCCTGGGATGGAGTCGAGGGGGGAGGTAAAGGGACAGGTGTTGCATCTCCTGCGGTTGCAGGGGAAAGTACCTGGGGAGGGGGTGGTTTGGGTGGGAAGGGACGAGTTGACCAGGGATTTGCGGAGGGAACGGAATCTGCGGAAAGCAGGAAGGGGTGGAGATGGGAAGATGTGGCCAGTAGTGGGATCCCGTTGGAGGTAGCGAAAGTGTTGGAGGATTATGAAGTGCTGTATGCGACGGCTGATGAGATGGAAGGTGAGGACAAGGGGACTATCCTTGTTGCGAATGGGGGGAGGGGGAGCAAGAGCGGTGCTGCGGGATATCGATGAGACCCCAGTGAGAGCCTCATCTATAATGGAAGAGGGAAACCCCCGTTTCCTAAAGAGTGAGGACATCGATGATCTAGTATGGAAAACCTCATCCTGGGCACAGATGCGGCATAGACGGAGGATTTGGGAGTAGGGGATAGAGTCTTTACAGGAAGCAGGGTGGGAAGAAGTGTAGTCTAGATAGCAATGGGAGTCAGTTGGTTTGCAGTAGATGTCGGTCAATAGTCTGTCTCCTGTGATGGAGACGGTGAGATCCTGAAATGGTAGGGAGATGTCGGAGATGGGCCAAGTAAATTTGAGTGCAGGATGAACATTAGTTGTGAAGTTGATGAAGTCAATGAGTTCTGCATGGGTGCAGGGGGCAGCACCAATGCAGTCGTCAATGTAGCGGAGCTAAAGTTCGGGGATAGCGCCAGTGTACGTCTGGAACAGTGATTGTTCGACGTACCCCACAAAGAGGCAAGCATGGCTAGGGCCCATGCGAGTGCCCATAGCTACGTGTTGGATTTGGAGGAAGTGGGAGGAGTCGATGGAGAGGTTGTCGAGGGTAAGGACCAGCTCTGCTAGGCGGAGGAGAGTATTAGTATTAGATGGGTCAGGCAGTATCTGTGGAGGGAAATGGGCAGAAGTTTGTGGTCGAGATCCTTCTTTAGTCCTGAATGGTCCTGACTGGAAATATCGTCTGTCCAATTGCTGAGTGATTTCAATCCAGACAGAATTCCAATTGATCAGCAATAAACACGTATGTATCCACCAGTGAGTTATAATGACACTTGGAGTTAAAAAAAAAAAATCTCAGTTTCAAAATATTCTGGACAAACAATTTTGAGCCCTACCCCATCAGAGTCATTGTGGAAACACGTGACTGCAGAGACTGGAGGAACATTTCCGGCCAGGACCATTCTCCATGGGTCTTGACTGGAAACATTGTTGATCGATTTCTCTCCACAGATGCTGCCTGACCTGCTCAATTCCATCACCATCTGTAATCTTTTGTGTCTCCGTGGATAACAGAGAGCTAGTGTGAACAGGTAATAAATGGTCTGCGTGGATTTGGTGGGCCAAAGAGCTTGTTTCCATGCAGTTTTTGTAGTCATTTCCACTCCTGGGCGCTCAAGTTGCCGAACCAAGTCACGATGCAACCGGTCAGCATGCTCCATACTGTGCACCTGTAGAAGTTCGAGAGAGTCCTCCTTGACATACTGACTTTCCGTAATTTTCTCAGGAAGTAGAGGCGCTGATGTGCTTTCTTTATAATTGCATCAGTGTTCTCGGACCGGGAGAGATCTTCAGAGATGTGCATGCCCAGGAATTTGAAGCTCTTGACCCTTTCCACCATTGACCCGTTGATATAAATGGGACTGTGGGAATCCCCATCCTACCTCTTCCAAAGTCCACAATCAGTTCCTTGGTTTTGCTGGTGTTGAGGGCCAGGTTATTGTGCTGGCACCATTTGGTCAGTCGGTCGATCTCTCTTCTATACTCTGACTCGTCCCCATCAGTGATACGTCCCACAACAGTGGTGTCGTCAGCGAACTTGATGATGGAGTTCGCACAAACATGATGATGGAGTTTTGTCCCAAGCCAATCTAATTGTTTACCAGAAGACTGGTAGATAACACAGTAGATTTAGTGGAGACACAAGGATCTGCAGATGCCAGAATCGTGAGCAGACACGACGTTGGAGGATCAGGCAGCCTCTGAGGGGGGGGGGAATGACTGATTTAGTTTCAGGTCAGGGCCCGTCTTCAGTCTGATTGTGGATGGGGGGAGAAAGCTAGAAAAAAGATATTGGGTGGGACAAGTGAGGTGGATACTGGTGGGGGCTGGACATTGATTGGCAGATGAGTGGAGTAACTGAGAAGGGTTAAAGATGAAAGGGAGACAAAAGGGTATCCTGAGAGTTAGTGATTCTTTATCCATAAACCCGACACTTAACTAAATTGGCTTTTGCAGATTTCTATTTCACAACTGTCAGTTGGAAGAAAACAAATGGTGAGCTAACTTGACTTTTGGCCTTGTAGAATATCTCGATCATACGGTAACCTCTATAAATTGCCAGTGCCCACTGTGTGGAGTTTGCATATTCCCCCTGTAACTGCGTGGCTTTATGCTCCCTGTTATCTCGATTTTGATTTCATTGGACCAACAGCAAAGTGAGTTTTGTCAAACTCTTGTATGCACTGCCCAATTAATGTTGAAATGTAGTTTTCATATTTTCATGTGAAAGGTAAACCATATGACGGAGATGTTTTTTTAATTAAGCTCCTTTGAAACCATCCGAAACCCTCTTTGAACTTGGATTTGAGAAAATGGGAAAGAAGCAAAACAAAGAGCAAGTTCCTCCAATATCTCCATCCGAGCAACTGCTGCAGAAACCACCCACTGGGGGAAAGGTGATTAAGAAATCCTGTGGTGATAGTGGACCGAAGCACAAGACATTTCCTTCTTTGGATACTGCCATTAAAGCTGTACGTACTTGAGGATTATTTATTTTGTTCTGTCTTTCAGTGTAATGTATTGGTGTTCCTTTAAGCTATTTTTGGTAAAATTCTTGTGAAATTTTGTATTGCTGAAAAATATTTGCAGTTATTAAATTAAATGTATTAATTTTATTGCATTTGAAACAAACAATACATAAACCTTTGCTCCAGAGCCCATTTGACATGATCAATACTGAGTACTTAAGGATGAACAACGGTTGCCTATCAACCTCTGGATTCTCGTGAGTAAAAACAACCTGTTGTGTAAACTTGTGTAAGAAAGAACTGCAGATGCTGGTTTAAATCGAAGTTAGACAAAAAATGCTGGAGTAACTCAGCGGGACAGGCAGCATCTCTGGAGGGAAGGAATGGGTGATGTTTCTGGTCGGGACCCTTCTTTAGACTTATGTCAGTGGAGTGGGCGGGACAGAGATAGATGTAGTCGGAGACAGTAAGACTGGTGGGAGAACTGGGAAGGAGGAGGGGATGGAGAGAGAGGGAAAGCAAGGGTAAGCAAGGGTTATTTGAAGTTAGAGAAGTCAATGTTCATACTGCTGGGGTATAGGCTACCCAAGCAAAATATGAGATGCTGTTCCTCCAATTTGTACTGGGCCTCACTCTGACAATGGAGGAGGCCCAGGACAGAAAGGTCAGATTGGGAATGGGAGGGGAGTTAAAGGGGGAGGGGGAGCAACCAGGTGATCATTTAGGTTAAGGCGGACTGAGCGGAGGTGTTCAACGAAATGATTGCCGATGTATAGAAGTTGACACCTGGAACAGTGGATACAGTAGATGAGGTTGGTGGAGGTGCAAGTGAACCTCTAGCTCACCTGAAATGACTATCAGTGTCCGGGGATCAGGTACGTTAAAGCGGGGGATCAGGTAGGTTAAAGCGGACTGAATGGAGATTATGTTCAGGAGGGAGAGGTTAGAGAAAGTCTGGGGAGTGGAAAAGTTGAGGGGGTTGATGTCCTGCTGGCAGTTGGAAATGAAAAGGTCTAAAGAAGGTAGAGGGTCATCCGAGGGAGCCCAAGAGGAGGGGGTCCGGTGGAGATTGGAGAAGGGATCATCACTGGGCGGTGAGGACTCCTTCCCATAGAAAAAGGCAGTGAGGTGGAGGTGACGGAAGAAGTGCTCTGCATCGTGGTGGACCAGGAACTTGTTGAGGTGGGGTTGGAGGGGAACAAAGCTGAGGCCTCTGCTGAGAACAGACCGTTCCATATCAGAAAGGGGGAGGTCAGAGGGGATGGTGAACATAAGGCTTGGGTGGGGGTTGGGGTCGGAGGAAGGCAGGTGAGTATGGATGCCGAGGCAATGTCAGGTGAGGGGGGTGGTGGGTGCTCTGAGAGGAGGGGCATGAGGACTATTGCTTGGGTGCGGAGTAACTGGGACCTGGTTAAAAGGGGAAGGGGAAAAACCTGTGGAACATCCACTGATGTTCCCTTTAGGAGGGGGAGAGGGGGGGGGGGGAGCAGTAGGACCCAGCACAGTCCGACCCGGTGGTGTGGGAGTCTGCATCGTGGAGACGGTGGGCCTGGTGCTGAGCCTGGGACTCGGGTAAGGCGACGGCTGCGGCCCACTGATGGGTTGTGGAGCGTCGAGGGTCGGCGGAATGGCCGGCTCAGCGGACTCCAGTGTAAACTTGCTGGGCCAGGCAGCATCTGTGGAAGGAAATAGACATGCGATTCTGAAGAAGGATCCCAAATTCACTGTTGTCTGTGCAAATGCTGCCTGGCCAACTGAGCTCCTCCAGCAGTTGTTTTTTACTTGGTCTGGATTTCCCTATTGCAACAATGTGCTGCGTTGTTAAGGTGACCACGTTGGAACAGAAGTAACCTTTAGCCCTTCAGGCTTGTTCTGCCTTCTTGGAGATTGACAGCTGATCAGAGTTTAAACTGCATATTTTATTGTTTCTTATCTCTTGGCACTATTCAGTCAATAAGAATCTCAAGGTTTAAAATTAACTATTGACCTGGAATTGACTGCCATTTGCACAAGAGTTCCAAACTTGTTTCACCTTTTGAATGCTGACGATGCTTTCTGAATCTGAACTCCCAGCTAGTGGAATTTGTGGAGATGGTGTAGCTCATTTCCCACTGATATGTTGAAGACACTACTTTGCATTCTAAATTCCTGGGATTTGCATAAACATCTACAATACTTTAGCCTTTGAATTTCTTCTGCATTTGGATGTGACCTCTTAATTGTTGAAAATAGCGTCCCTAAATCTCCAGATTTTTCACATGGCCTGTAGATTTCCAAAATTTGCAGAGTGCTGTGTTCTATCCTTTCCATCCCATGTGGATAACCTTTATATTTGCCAACTTCAAAAGCCATTTACTAATCTGTTATTTTTGTTGTGGATATTTCCATCTATAGCTTTGCAGTATTATGTAGCTTTCTCATTGTTAAAATTTGATTTGATGCTTTCAAACTCATCGCCTAAATCAGGGGTGGGGAACCTGCGGCCTTAAGGCCGCCTGCGGCCTTCTAGGCCATTAAGTGCGGCCTTTTGAATGAATCCAAATTTTGTAGAACAAATCCTTTTTTTTTAATTAACTTAAGAAGGAACTGCAGATGCTGGAAAATCGAAGGTAGACAAAAATGCTGGAGAAACTCAGCGGGTGAGGCAGCATCTATGGAGCGAAAGAAATGGGTGACGTTACGGGTCGAGACCCTTCTTCAGCTCTGAAGAAGAGTCTCGATCCGAAACGTCGCCTATTTCCTTCGCTCCAAAGATGCTGCCTCACCCGCTGAGTTTCTCCAGCATTTTTGTCTGCCTTTTATTTTTATTAATATGTTTTTGTTCGTCTTATTCTTTTTATTTAATCTTAAAATGAACGTATTTTAAAATACCAAAGAGTAAAAGAAGATTCAGCAAAATAATCCTCCCCGACTGACGGCCACAATTAAAACATTAGTAAGTCCTGAATGCTATTTTAACAAAATAATGTTTATTTTGAAGTACATCTAATTGAAGTTTCTTAGATGCGGCCTTATTAGATTACAACTAACTTAATGCGGCATTCCAACATGAAAAGGTTCCCCACCCCTGGCCTAAATTGTTGTTTAAGAAGGAACTGCAGATGCTGGAAAAATCAAAGGTAGATAAAAATGCTGGAGAAACTCAGTGGGTGAGGCAGCATCTATGGAGCGAAGGAATAGGTGACGTTTCGGGACGAGACCCTTCTTCAAATTGTTGTGTGGTTTTGTAATCTGGCAAATGAAAGTGATATTGAATTTGAAATTAGAGAGCCCAGTGTCACTGATTAATGATGCAGTCAATTTGTCTGCTTGCTTATTTGTTCAATGCTAGCATTATTATCTGTCCTGGGTTATCCCTGGACTGAATAGATTAAGTCAGCTGGTACCATATTTAGGCCAGTTTGGGTAAAAATGGTAGATTTTTGTTTCCGGGTGGCCAGTGTGAACCATATGCATTATTTTCAGCTACTACCTTTCACAATTCTGAATTGTTTCTTAAATTCTTGAGCTAGCATGTTAGGATTCAAACTTGTGAAAGTTTTCTGATGTGTATTCAAACTCGTCTCTCCAGATCCGTAGTTTGGAAACGTTACCTCCAGACTGCCTTACCATCATTCTGCCATTTGAAAGACTAAACTAAATTGTGGTGAAATGTCCATTTTGGAAAAATTAACACAATTATGCAATGTTTTCATGTCACCATTATTGAAGTTGTTAAGTATCTAAAAAGCCATAATTTTCTCTGCAGATTGATGTGAAAGAGCTTCAGGAGCAAATGGATAAAAGTCAAGACTTGTTTCCTGGGAATCCATCTGTCTGGGTGAAGGATCTGGCTGGATACTTGAATTATAAACTGCAGGCACCAGAGTCAGACCCCACCCTCAGTCAATTTTCTTATGGTCAGTTGGGGTCAATGTGATAATTTTGTATTTCCAGTTAACCTGTGATTTAACATTGATTTGTAGATATTGTGGTGAGTATCTAACATGTACACCAATGAAAAGATCTTTGCGCTTTCCCCATGCATTATGGAAACGTATGCCCTTGTCACTGTTTCCTTACCATGTGGATAAACAGGAATGTGAAAGTACCACCATATTGCCATGATCACAGGTTTCATTTGGGAGAACTACAATGTTCTAAACAGGAATCTTGGACTAAAAGCAGAGTCGGTGCTTATTCTTAGATTCATAGAAACATAGAAATTAGGTGCAGGAGTAGGCCATTCGGCCCTTCGAGCCTGCACCGCCATTCAATATGATCATGGCTGATCATCCAACTCAGTATCCCGTACCTGCCTTCTCTCCATACCCTCTGATCCCCTTAGCCACAAGGGCCACATCTAACTCCCTCTTAAATATAGCCAATGAACTGGCCTCGACTACCCTCTGTGGCAGGGAGTTCCAGAGATTCACCACTCTCTGTGTGAAAAAAGTTCTTCTCATCTCGGTTTTAAAGGATTTCCCCCTTATCCTTAAGCTGTGACCCCTTGTCCTGGACTTCCCCAACATCGGGAGCAATCTTCCTGCATCTAGCCTGTCCAACCCCTTAAGAATTTTGTAAGTTTCTATAAGATCCCCTCTCAATCTCCTAAATTCTAGAGAGTATAAACCAAGTCTATCCAGTCTTTCTTCATAAGACAGTCCTGACATCCCAGGAATCAGTCTGGTGAACCTTCTCTGCACTCCCTCTATGGCAATAATGTCCTTCCTCAGATTTGGAGACCAAAACTGTACGCAATACTCCAGGTGTGGTCTCACCAAGACCCTGTACAACTGCAGTAGAACCTCCCTGCTCCTATACTCAAATCCTTTTGCTATGAAAGCTAACATACCATTCGCTTTCTTCACTGCCTGCTGCACCTGCATGCCCACTTTCAATGACTGGTGTACCATGACACCCAGGTCTCGCTGCATCTCCCCTTTTCCTAGTCGGCCACCATTTAGATAATAGTCTGCTTTCCTGTTTTTGCCACCAAAATGGATAACCTCACATTTATCCACATTATACTGCATCAGCCAAACATTTGCCCACTCACCCAGCCTATCCAAGTCACCTTGCAGTCTCCTAGCATCCTCCTCACAGCTAACACTGCCCCCCAGCTTAGTGTCATCCGCAAACTTGGAGATATTGCCTTCAATTCCCTCATCCAGATCATTAATATATATTGTAAATAGCTGGGGTCCCAGCACTGAGCCTTGCGTGTACCCCACTAGTCACTGCCCGCCATTGTGAAAAGGACCCGTTTACTCCTACTCTTTGCTTCCTGTTTGCCAGCCAGTTCTCTATCCACATCAATACTGAACCCCCAATGCCGTGTGCTTTAAGTTTGTAAACTAACCTCTTATGTGGGACCTTGTCGAAAGCCTTCTGGAAGTCCAGATACACCACATCCACTGGTTCTCCCCTATCCACGCTACTAGTTACATCCTCGAAAAATTCTATAAGATTCGTCAGACATGATTTACCTTTTCTAATTCCATGCTGACTTTGTCCAATGATTTCACCACTTTCCAAATGTGCTGCTATCCCATCTTTAATAACTGACTCTAGCAGTTTCCCCACTACCGATGTTAGACTAACTGGTCTGTAATTCCCCGTTTTCTCTCTCCCTCCCTTCTTAAAAAGTGGGGTTACGTTTGCTACCCGCCAATCCTCAGGAACTACTCCAGAATCTAAAGAGTTTTGAAAGATTATTACTAATGCATCCACTATTTCTGGAGCTACTTCCTTAAGTACTCTGGGATGCAGCCTATCTGGCCCTGGGGATTTATCGGCCTTTAATCCATTCAATTTACCCAACACCACTTCCCGGCTAACCTGGATTTCACTCAATTCCTCCAACTCCTTTGACCCGCGGTCCCCTGCTATTTCCGGCAGATTATTTATGTCTTCCTTAGTGAAGACAGAACCAAAGTAGTTATTCAATTGGTCCGCCATATCCTTGTTCCCCATGATCAACTCACCTGTTTCTGACTGCAAGGGACCTACATTTGTTTTAACTAATCTCTTTCTTTTCACATATCTATAAAAACTTTTGCAGTCAGTTTTTATGTTCCCTGCCAGTTTTCTTTCATAATCTCTTTTTCCTTTCCTAATTAAGCCCTTTGTCCTCTGCTGGTCTCTGAATTTCTCCCAGTCCTCCGGTATGCTGCTTTTTCTGGCTAATTTGTACGCATCATCCTTCGCTTTGATACTATCCCTGATTTCCCTTGTTATCCACGGATGCACTACCTTCCCTGATTTATTCTTTTGCCAAACTGGGATGAACAATTTTTGTAGTTCATCCATGCAGTCTTTAAATGTCTTCCATTGCATATCCACCGTCAACCCTTTTAGAATTAATTGCCAGTCAATCTTGGCCAATTCACGTCTCATACCCTCAAAGTTACCTTTCTTTAAGTTCAGAACCATTGTTTCTGAATTAACAATGTCACTCTCCATCCTAATGAAGAACTCAACCATATTATGGTCACTCTTGCCCAAGGGGGCACGTACAACAAGACTGCTAACTAACCCTTCCTCATTACTCAATACCCAGTCTAAAATAGCCTGCTCTCTCGTTGGTTCCTCTACATGTTGATTCTTAATACTGCACCTTCTCCAGCAATTGATGGGATACAGGGGAGGTCGATGATTTTGGTAAAATGAGACATTGAAATTATGTTCTCCATGACGGTAGTACTATTAACATAGGAAATATGTAATTCACTATTGACATCAATTCATTTTCTTGGCACAGTGGCTCCAGTCTCAATATTAAACCTCTTTAAACAAGTGGTAGTCCAATGGAGGTTATTCAGTTATGTTTGCCCCTATGACTGTATGCAAGTCTGTTAATGACAGCAGGCCTCTTAACCTGCCTATTCTAAGCAATAAAATGCCATAGCCTCACTGTGATTCAGAATTTTCTAGTCAGTAGTAGCTGACAGTAGCCACTTGAAATTGATTCTCCAGAAATTGATTCTCCAGGAAGAAATGCCTACCTGTCTAGTACAAACCTGACATTATTGACACCCCCTAATTGTCAGATTTAGTTAAAAACAAAACCCTGACACTAGCTGCTGTGGCATCACTTAATTACCTGAGCAGCTATTCGCTATGCGCAATATTGACAGCACAATTTTAATCTATTTTTTAAGTAGTACCTTGGGTGTTAAATAATTTTTGTGTAATAGAAATGGTTAATGTCAATCCTGAATTTGTTTTAAACAAATTACTTACTTTGAAATCTCTCTCTGAAGAAATAATTATATATAACCTTATTTTAGAGTCAGAGGTTGTTGATTAGTAATTAAAATTCGGTTTTCCATTTAAAAATCGCTCAGATCTCTTGTAATAAAACATAACATTTAAAATTATTGAAGCAAGTTTCCTTAATTCCACTGTAGTTGGCATAGAGGTATGCTGAATCACTGATGACAGCATCACAATTTCTGTGCAGCTCTCTGCCTCAAAATCTTGGGTCTGTCAGTTTTGTAGTGTCATATTGCTGGTGCTTTGTGATGTTCAGTCATACAGTTACAGGAGGCAGCAGTTCTTAACTTTAACTATCTTTTTGAAAAATCCTTTGCAGATTATCCTTATTCCCTTGCAAGTAAAGATCTTAAGAATATCATCAAATCACTGCTGGGAAAAGCATCCGAAAGCCTGGAGCACTTTTTTGATCACTGTATCTACACAATGTTGCGAGAACAAGATAAAACTGCAGGTAAGTAACTGCTGCGATACATTTTAGCAATTTTATCTTTCATTATATGTGGTGTCATCTTGGGTCAAACATATAATTGTTCAACTTGGATCATTTAGGATTTACTTCAGATCGAATCAGCGTTAGGTAAAATAGATGTCTGAATGGTACCTTTGTTTCTCGCGTCTTCATACTAAATGACATCACTCGTGCAGTAGGCCTTGCCATCAAGTTACCCTTAAGCTGAGCCAACTTTCTTTATTGTCCATAATAGTTTCATTCATGAAACCTGCAGAATATTGAAATATATATATTAACATAAATGGCATGGGTAACATATAATAAATCAGACATGATCATCTCTGCTCATAAAGTGGTGTGTATTTCATAATTATCCTCGTTCCTTTCATGCACATATGCAAAATGTGATACTTTGCAGTAACTGATCAAGAGAGTGCTTCTCCCAACTTTTGTCATTTGAATTTGTCTTCATCTTTGTGGGTAACTTGGGGAAGCATGGTGGCATATGTTTAAGTCTGTGCATCTGTGTAGTGCCAGTGCAGGTTTTGATGCCATTGACAAAAAGCATTGATAAATATACATTGTTTTAGTGCATCCTTTAAATAGTATTATCAGTAGCTCTAGTGTGTGCTGATGATTGGTAAACGGTTCAAGTTAGTGGGGGAGATATCAGTCAAGCAGCCTACATTTTGTTTTGCTGATATTATAGTTGCTGCAATCAATCGGGAAAATTAAGATTAGACCACCTCAAATTTTACCGCAAAGAGATTTGAGTATCAGGAGTTGAGTTGCTTTGCTATAGGGTTCCCAGTTGCTTTTAGGGTCTTCTGTTCACTGTGCCTTTTTGTCCAGTCAATTTTCTGTTCAGCAATAGCCACCTTGCAATTGATGGGGTAGATGACTAATTGTCAGTGGTAGTTGAATAAATTCTGAAGATAATTGCTGAACATTTGTGTAGTGGAAATAACTTTTTCAGCCCAGCTCTAAATGATAAGACAACTATCTTGCATCCTGTCAAGTACATGTGTCCAAACATGGCTGAATGAAATATATCAGGATGAAGATCTTCCATTTTATTTCACACTACATGATGTAATTTATTGATTGTGGAATTGTCTAAGTCAATGAAATGGATTTGGAGTTTGTAGTCTTCATTGGAATTCATGTTAACAGCACAGTGTCATTACAGGTTTCTCAACTGGAACTAATGGAGTGGGCTAGCAATTGATGGTCAATAGTATATTGCACTGTAGTCTTCACTGATGAGCATTCTAGTAATACACGTACAAATAAAATAGCCAAATGCACAACAAAAATGTTTAATAAAAAAATGTGCTTCTTTCAGGTGAATCTCTGCATGGCTACAGAATTTGTGTTCAGGCTATATTAGCAGAAAATCCCAAAATTGCAACCATGAATTTAGGAAAGGTAAGCAGATTGCACTGCATATTGGTTGTTTTGTGATATTTATTGCAAATCCAAACCAAATGCATTTTGTTTATTATTATTATTATTATAACTAGTAATTCAAGCATTTAAGAAGCATTGGACTCGTGTATGAAGAAGGGAAACACGGTTAAACTGATAGATTTGAATGAGGAACGATGGGAAGTGACTTGTCCTGCACTAGCTCAGCCAAATTGTTTCTTTCTCTGTTGTATATTTTGTGTAAAACAGGACTTTGAGAGATAAATATATGAGTTAAATATAAAACTTATTTAAGTGTAGTTGTGGCCATTTAGAATAATTTATACAATAGACCTGGGTTTAAATTCACTTCATGATGTTTATAATGGCAGCGAGAGATTGGATGATTCAATACTTGTTCAATTACTTTTATTGTGAATGTCTTTAGCAATGCTATATGAGTGTTTTATACATTTTTAATGATCAGTAAACCTTTCCTGTTTATCTTGCAGATGTATTCTAATGATGTTGAATTTTTTTTCAGTACCTAGAAATGTTGAGATCTCAGTATAATAAACCAATTAAATGCCTGAGCATCATGTGGGCCCTAGGGCAAGCTGGGACAGATTTGGCTGAAGGATTGAAAGGTAAGGAATCTGTGATTTACGAATTAAGAGTGGAATTGTTTTCCATTTTGGTTTAATACTATTCATTTATTTGATACATTCCTTTAACTCTTGATCTTGGTATATCATCTCGTACATCTACTTCACTTTAATTTTTACCAAGTGAGCGGCTGGAACTCAAAAATTGAAAATTCTGGAAGGGTGGGGTAGGGGGGAGGGAGGGGAAGAATGGGATGGGATAGATGAAGAGAACATTTCAGAGAGAGACCAAATGGATTAAAATTGGCTGTTGGACGCACAGTAGTTTGTTGGTGTTGTGTGTGTTCAATAGCAGGACTGTGGGATATACAATAGGTGTAGGAGTAGGCCAGCACCTTCGAGCCAGCACCGCCATTCAATGTGATCATGGCTGATCATCCCCAATCAGTACCCCGTTCCTGCCTTCTCCCAATATCCCCTGACTCCACTATCTTTAAGAGCCCTATCTAGCTCTCAGTGGCAGGCTATGGTAATAAAGAGACAAGTTGATATCTTGGTCATATTTCTGCATCAGCACTAGTGTCTTCTGCTAACCAGTTCTGTATTTTTTTTAAATAAAAATCTGAATCTCAACATCTGGAATTTGATTTTAATTTTCTGTTGAGAATTCTGCTTTGAATCCAAAATGATTATCTTTGAACAAAGTTTCCCCTCATTGGACTCTCTCTATCAAGTAATTGAGCAAAACACTTTGATTTAAAGTACATTTAGTGCAAGTAACTTCTGACCTGAAAACATTTATGTTTTTCCTCACCCATAGTATGGCTGAACATTATGCTTCCTGTATTGGGCATCAAAACACTCTCTGCCTTTGCAATCAGCTACTTGGACAGACTGCTAATGTGAGTATACATAATCATAAGGATTTTGAATTTTGAAAAACTGTTGGAAACTTTAAAAAAACATGCATTGCACGACTCTTGTACATTTGTACTTTTCCTTTTAACTTTAGACTAAATTTAGGATTTAATGATATGATTTCCTTTAATTCCCAAGAGTAACTCATTAATCTTTGCATGTCTCCCCTCAGTCTGTTGTCTCTGGGGTCTCAATATAAATCAGTTGCTGACGACAATTGAGGTATTAATTTAGTGACTGCTTTTGGCTCATGGATTGACCATGGATATGGTTGGTGTAGTTTGGAATCCAACTAGCTTGTTCATGCCCAAGATTGAGGGAAGATGAGTCGAAGTTACGGGTTGGTGATCCAGCAGAATTGATTTCTCTGTTTCTCCTTACACAATTGCTGACTGACTTTGCATTTAGATTTCTGCCATTTGCAGTTGTTTTCCTTTTGTGTCAATGAAGTTTTAAGAGCATACCAATGACTCTACATCCTTAGAAAATCAAGGAAATTTGGCATGCCTTCAATGACTTACCAATGTTTACAGGTGCACCATAGAAAGTAGTCTATCTGCCCAAGACTGCTAGAAATTGCAGAGTTGTGACCGTAACCCAATTCATCATGCAAACCAGATTATTCTTTTCTACCCCTCCACGTCCCATCGACTCCATCTACACTTCATGCTGCCTCCAGAAAGCAATGGACAAAATCAACACTCACATCCCAGTCATTCACTGTCCTCCGATTTCCTATTGTGCATACAGAGCTGCCAAGTAGTACGGATTTTCTGTAGTTTGAACGGAAATGTGATTAGAATACGGATGAACGATTTTGTGTTGTTAAATGCGGATTTTAAATATGGAGTTTAGTTCAGTCTGAAGAAGGGTCTCGACCAGAAATGTCACCCATTCCTTCTCTCCAGGCTGCCTGTCCCGCTCCTGGTTTAAACAGAGCGCTGTCAGTTTAACGCGTAGGAATTTAATCGAAGAGCTGTCGGCTACAGCGCTATGGGTTCTAAAAATAGCGCTACCAGCTGGAGCACTATAGGCTTTGCACATAGCGCTATGGGTCACAGACTGTTCAGGAAAATTCTCGTATAACAATGAGTCTTTGGAATTCTCCTTCTCATTGGTAGTTGAGCCTTTGATTATTTTTCAGGCAGTGGTAGAATTCTGGATAAGCCTAGTGGTGAAAGGTTACCAGTGGGATTGCAGTTACATTGGGATTGGCCTTGATTTTACAGAACGGTGGGTGGGCTCAAGGGGGAGAGAGGGAGGGGTGGAGGGGATGGGGAGAGGGAGGGAGGGAGAAGAAAGGAGGGAGAGGGAGGGTGGAAGGGAATAAGAGAGGGAGGGAGAAAAAAAGGAAGGAGAGAGGGAGGGTGGGTGGGATGGAAAGAAGGAGGGAGGGGAAAGAGGGAGGGAAAGAGAGGAGCGCACCAAGCCAGCTCGGCCGACCGGAAGCACCACAGACGGCGACGTGTACGAAAGCACCGCCGGGGACGCAGAGGTGGGTTAAAGGCCAGGTTAGAGCTAGTCCCACACAGGGTAGCGATTCCTAGCCTTTTCCTCGCCAACGTGCGCTCACTGGCAAACAAAATGGACGAACTCCGGCTAAGGATCACCTCCCACAACTGGACCAAAGACCGCAACATCCTGATCTTCACGGAAACTTGGCTCAACATCGACGTTCCTGATAGCGCCATCCAGCTAACGGGGCGTCATTTACTCCGAGCGGACAGGACAACAGACCTGTCCGGTAAGACCAGAGGTGGGGGTCTATGCATTTATGTAAATAAAGCATGGTGCACGGACTCCACCATCATCGAGAGTCACTGCTCAGCTAACCTTGAGTTCCTCTTGGTTAGATGCAGACCGTTCTATCTGCCCAGAGAGTTTACCTCCACTGTTGTGACTGCAGCCTATATCCCTCCTGATGCTAATGCCAAGCTTGCAATGAAAGAGCTGCATACTGCCATTAGCAAACAACAGACTCATAACCCTGAGGCAGCCTTCATTGTTGCGGGTGACTTCAATCACTCCAACCTGAAGACTGTACTCCCCAAATTCCACCAACATGTCTCCTTCGCCACTAGAGTAGACAAGACACTGGACAAAGTCTACACTAACATGGCTGAAGCTTACAAAGCCGTCCCCCTCCCCCACCTTGGTCAGTCTGATCACCTCTCATTGTTCCTGCTCCCTAAGTACTCCCCACTCATCAGACGGGTTAAACCCACTGTGAGGACAGTTAAAGTCTGGTCAGAGGAAGCGGACTCCACACTTCAGCAGTGTTTTGGAAACACTGACTGGAAGGCGTTTGCAGCCCAGGCTACCCTTGACTCCCACACGGACATTGATTCTTACACATCCTCTGTTCTGGACTTTATAAACCCCACCATCAATAGTGTCACCTCCCTCAAACGGGTGACCATATTCCCGAATCAGAAGCCATGGATGAACAGCGAGGTCAGGCTACTGCTGAAAGCACGGGACACCGCTTTCAGGTCAGGCGATGCTCGAGCCTACAGTTCATCCAGGGCTAACCTGAAGAGGGGCATCAAGAAGGCCAAGCACTGCCATAAGCTCAGGATTGAGGAGCACTTCAACAACAACTCCGACCCCCGACGCATGTGGCAAGGCATCCAGGCCATCACGGACTATAGACCCACCAACACCACCCCCACATCCAGCGACGCCTCCTTCCTTGAGGAGCTTAACCACTTCTATGGCCGCTTCGACAGGGACAATCTAGAGACAGCCATCAAGGCTGTGCTCCCTGCTGATCACCAAACCCTCACACTCACCCCCTACGATGTGTACGTGGCACTGAGTAGGACTAATGCACGTAAGGCTGCTGGCCCTGACGGCATCCCCGGGCGCGTCCTCAGGGCCTGTGCTGCGCAGCTGACAGACGTCTGGACTGACATCTTCAACATGTCACTTGCCCAAGCAGTTGTCCCCACGTGCCTTAAAACCACCTCCATCGTGCCGGTGCCAAAACACTCCACTGCGGCAAGCCTCAACGACTTCCGCCCAGTTGCACTTACTCCCATCATCACCAAGTGCTTCGAGAGGCTGGTCCTGGCACACCTCAAAGGCTGCCTACCCTCCACATTGGATCCCTATCAGTTTGCCTACCGCAAGAACAGGAGTACGGAGGATGCCATCTCAACGGCACTTCACTCCGCCCTCTCCCACCTCGACAATAGAGACACTTACGTAAGAATGCTGTTCATTGATTACAGCTCAGCATTCAACACCATTATACCCTCTAAACTGATCACCAAACTCGGTAACCTGGGCATCGACCCCTCCCTCTGCAACTGGATACTGGACTTTCTAACCAACAGACCCCAGTCTGTTAGGTTAGACAAGCACACCTCTTCAACCCTCACCCTGAACACTGGCGTTCCACAGGGCTGTGTGCTGAGCCCCCTCCTCTACTCCCTCTTCACCTACGACTGCACACCTGTACATGGTACTAACACCATCATCAAGTATGCAGATGATACAACGGTGATTGGCCTCATCAGCAACAACGATGAGTCGGCCTATAGGGAGGAGGTCCAGCTCCTAGCAGCATGGTGCGCTGACAACAACCTGGCCCTTAACTCCAAGAAGACGAAGGAGCTCATTGTAGACTTCAGGAAGTCTAGGGGCGGCACGCACACCCCCATCCACATCAACGGGACGGAGGTGGAACGTGTTTCCAGCTTCAGGTTCCTGGGGGTCAACATCTCCGATGACCTCTCTTGGACCCACAATACCTCAACTCTGGTCAAGAAGGCTCACCAGCATCTCTTCTTCCTGAGGAGACTGAAGAAGGTCCATCTGTCTCCTCAGATTCTGGTGAACTTCTACCGCTGCACCATCGAGAGCATCCTTACCAACTGTATCACAGTATGGTATGGCAACTGCTCTGTCTCCGACCGGAAAGCACTGCAGAGGGTGGTGAAAACTGCCCAACGCATCACTGGTTCCTCGCTCCCCTCCATTGAGTCTGTCCAAAGCAAGCGTTGTCTGCGAAGGGCGCTCAGCATCGCCAAGGACTGCTCTCACCCCAACCATGGACTGTTTACCCTCCTACCATTCGGGAGGCGCTACAGGTCTCTCCGTTGCTGGACCAGCAGGTCCAGGAACAGCTTCTTCCCTGCGGCTGTCACACTACTCAACAATGTACCTCGGTGACTGCCAATCTCCCCCCCCCCCCCCGGACACTCCTCCCACAGGAAAAACACTATGACTGTATGCATGTAAATAGATTTATTTATTGAAATCATATTCTATGTCGCTCTTCCAGGGAGATGCTAACTGCATTTCGTTGTCTCTGTACTGTACACTGACAATGACAATTAATGTTGAATCTGAATCAGAGAGAGAGGGAATGAGGGAGGGAGAGGGAGGCTTCCAAAATGGCTTCTACATCATCATCTTGTGCTAAAATCAGTAAGAAGCCGTTCAAACAGCAGTATACAAAGAGATGGCAATGAATGCACTGTCAAGTAAGGTGTGTAGAAGATGTGTCAATTGGTAGCAAAGTTGTGCATTCTTGTACTTACATGACTGCACATGAAAAAATTAAAAATTTTCAGCAAAATGGCCCTGCGTAAAAATACTGATTGCCTCAGCAAAATACTGATTTTGAGGTACTAGAATACTGATGCTCTGACAAAACTTGGCTGCTTTGTGCATAAGATACAAAACCTCAAATGCATCACCAGGTTCAAGTACACTGCTCTTTTTAATTTTCATCTTTGTCGTAACACTATATTCTGCACTCTTGATTCCTTTCTCTTTTTGTATAATCCGTTGTACTCCTGTTTGAGATTATTGGACAATTGTATGCTTTGGTCTGTCTGGATTGCATGCAAAGCAATATAGCTATTTTAGAAATGAAGGACACTTGCTTGTAAATGTAGATTTTGGGGCCAGAGAAGCAGTGATATCAAGCAAAGTTAAAAAAATAATGCATTTGTAGACGGTGTGTCTCATTTTTGTATACATCTTTAGTGGACAACTAGTATGCAAGGATACTCAACGTGATGCTGTTGAATTGATTTCAATGTTGAGGACGATCTCAGTACACCCATGGATGTAGCAGAGTGTCTTCAAGAATTTATTGTTTCTTGTGTTTAATCGCAAGTGTGCTAATGATAGAATTGCTGTCAAATTTACTCTTGCTGTTATTCTTTAAACAAAACCAAATCTGGTGTTAGTTGGCTTGTAGTCTTGTAGCCTGATACTTAATTGCTCAAAATCAAACTAAGAATGAAAGATGGAGTGATGGGTCCCTGTATCAGGTGTGATGATTTATTTATGTAACATGCACTAATAATTATTCATTTTTTTAGGATGCATTCTAACTTGTCCAAAGGATTTGGAACAATCGGACCAAAAGATTTTTTCCCATTGCTGGACTTTGCTTACATGCCTAATAACTCGCTTTCATCCAAGTAAGTTAGAAAATTGAATTTGATGCTTGTGTTTAAAAACTAGTCTATGGGTTTGTTCTAGGTTTGAAATGTATTTCAAGACTGCATATTGCATACGTCTTCCACAATCATGCAAGTGTACAGACAAAAATTTTTTTCTGAAAATACAAGTAAATTATTTACTGTGCCTAACTCTCAATTCACATGATCCAAATATGACAGCTAATCTCTGATCCTTTCTCATTTCTATTTCGAATGCAAGTTCACTCCCGCTTCAAAATATCATTGCAATTAGCAGGTATTTGATCACATCACCTTGAATTTTGCCTTGGAATTTGCAATCTTTTATTTGATCCTATTTATCAAACTGGTTGTGACGTTCTCATTAGCACCTGGCTTTTATTTTGAGGCTGGGAGAGAAAGCAGGTGAAATGCACAAGCTAGTTATATTTTGATTTCTGGGAAGATTTCAGTGGTTTAAAGGTTGTTTATATTACCACAGACTAAGTATTTCACAACATAGCAACTTTATCTCCAAACTTTTTTCTTTTTCATGCAGTGTCAACAATGCAGCATTATCTTTTTCAAATGTAGGAAACTTAAGATTACTCATCTTGTTACCATTTTACAATACAAAAGTGACTTTTAGACTGCAAAATAAAGGCAGCGTAGTTTCACAGATTTGTATCTAATCAGGCATTGAATTGGAAGAATTATTAAGGAAGGTGATATGTTTCCCAGCAGCTTTGGGTAATTATTTCAGAACATAGCCCATCCGGTGTAATTGCCTACAAACACAAAAGTAATTTAATAATTGTTGATAATCTTCTATTTTCTAACTCTTTTAGTTTGCAAGATCAGTTACGCCAACTTTATCCTAAACTAAAACTGTTGGCACTTGGAGCCAAACCTGAATCTGCGCTGCACACCTACTTTCCCTCCTTTTTATCCAGAGCAACGCCCAATTGTCCTCCAGACATGAAGAAAGAGGTGAGTGATCAACTTTAATTTTGCTGCAATTAACTACAATTTTGAGAGAAAAGTGAAAATTGTTTTGTTAAGCTTCTTCCTGCAAATGCATTCACTGTATTTAATTTTCATTCAAGAGTTTATTTTTTGTGCCTGGCATAATTAGGCATTTGCAAAATTAGTTAATTATGAAGTTGACATGAAATCAAATTCCCTGATTTCGGGGAATCAAATTTAGATTGATTAATCGTAGTTTAAGTTTTAAGTAACTCTACCCGAAGGAGCCTATAAAACAAAAAATAGAGGTGCACGCAAGCTAGAATAAATCAACATGTTTATTGCTGATTATTTATTTAAACTTGCATATAAACATGTAGATTTATTCTAGCTTGCATTTACCTCTAATTTATGTTTTATAAGCTCTCTCGGTTAGAGTTGCTTAAGACTTAACCTTTGGTGAAACAATCTAAATGTTTCTTTTGTAATTGAGCAATGTGGAAATAATATTCCTGGTCTGAATTGCACCACATATGTCTGGTATAGTTTGGTATAAAATGAAGCAAATGTCTTTTCTTAACTTGCAGCTCTTACGATGCATGGTTGAATGTTTGACCACAGATTCCAACAGCTTCAGTGTTTGGAGACAGCTTTACACCAAACATCTCTCGCAGTCCAGGTAAATAGTGCAACCTAAAATAAATCATTGATAGCAAATGAACAGTTTTCTGGGGTAACTGACAACCTGATCTGGTATTTATGGCATCTTATTTAAAATCTATCTCTAGCTAGTATAAGATCCTTTTTTTGGCTATTTTCTGGGATCTGTTTGGAGCAACCTGGTTCATTTTTGAATTCCCATTGCAGCTTGATATAATTTGAGAATGTTGCTAATTTCTATGCACATCTTGTCATTTGTGAGTCAAAAATAATTTTGGAGGCCATAGCCCCCGACACCTATACTAATCAAGAATTTGTGAATCTCCATGAGAGATAGCCACTTATGAGAAGTAGCCAAAGGGAAGTATTTTGAAGATATGCATATTATATTATGGTTTTAAACATTAAAAAAAATGAAAATGGGACAGTTGGTAACATTTCAGTTCAGATCTGTTTAACTTTTGTTGGAGTGGCTAAATTACTCATGTGCAAGCTTTGACACTGAAGACCAGGAAATATCACCAGGGTGCCAACAGTTAACATCATGGCAAACCTAGTTTTGTCCCTTGTGTCCACACAAGAATATCCACTTCGTTAGTCCTGCAGATAGGCACAAAAAGCTGGAGTTACTAAGCGGGACAGGCAGCATCTCTGGAGAGAAGGAATGGGTGACGTTTCGGGTCGAGACCCTTCTTCAGACTGGTTAGGGATAAGGGAAACGAGAGATATAGATGGTGATGTGGAGAGATAAAGATCAATGAATGAAAGATATGCAAAAAAGTAATGATGATAAAGGAAACAGGCCATTGTAAGCTGTTTGTAGGGTGAAAGTGAGAAATGAGTGCGAATTGGGTGGGGGAGGAATAGAGAGAGAAGGAATGCCAGGGCTACCTGAAGTGATAGAAATCAATATTCACTAGACTAAGTGGGACCCATTGGGTCCACCACTCACCCATAGCCCCTAACTGCGCAGGCGTGGCTCATTTTCCCTCATCCCCCAGCACTCCTTCCCCTCCTCTTCATCCTTTCTCTTCTTTCCCTTCTCCTCTTCCCCCCCCCAATCCCTCCACCTCTCCTTTCCCTTTCCCCTACCCTCAGTCACTCCCTCCCTCCCTCCATAACTTATCTCCCCTCCCTACCCCCCCCTCCTATCCCTCTAACCCCCACTCCCCATATCTCCCCCCCCACTATCCCTCATAACCTCCCCCACTGCTCTTCGCGCCCTCTATTCCACTTCCCCCCCTCTTCCTCCCTATGCCCTCCTCTCCCTCAATCCCCCCACATTCCCTCCTCACCTCCCCAGGATCTCAAGGTTGTCGGAGTCGGCCTCGCTTTGCTCGCTCCACTCCTTCAGCTTTAGTCTCCATGCCAGTGAGTGACAGGACTCGGCCAATCAATGCGGCGATGTTGCGCCGGAAGAGGCGTCGTCGTCCCGGCCTGGGCGTCGCCGTCCCGGGTGACTGGCAGGAGAGGAGACCTATCTGCATATGTGCGTTTTTAAAGATTTTTAAATCGTAATAACTTTGAAACTCTACCATCAATCGGAACAAACTTGTTGCACTTGAGCACAGGAGAATGATGA
This sequence comes from Amblyraja radiata, assembly GCF_010909765.2. NCBI lineage: Eukaryota > Metazoa > Chordata > Chondrichthyes > Rajiformes > Rajidae > Amblyraja > Amblyraja radiata. Next base: position 67,283,386 of record NC_045960.1, read on the forward strand.
GTAAGGTGGCAAAATCGTGTACTGTTTTTGCTCAATTTAGAATAACCACGCAAACCAGAAGAGCACACGATCAGAGTTTTAGTTATGTATAGATAGATACCACTGGCCTGTAAGATGCCCAAGCGAAATATGAGATGCTGTTCCTCCAATTTACGTTTAGCCTCACTCTGACAATGGAGGAGACCGAGGACAGAAAGGTCTGGGTAGAAATTGGAAAGGGAATTAGTGTCCAGCAACTAGGAGATCAGGTTGGTTCAAGCGGGCCAAGCGCAGGTGTTCCGCGAAAATGATTGCCCATGTCTCGCCGTTGTATGAGTCCACATCTTGAATAACGGATACAGTAGAGGTTGGAGGAGGTGCAAGTGAACTTCTGCCTAACCTGAAAGGACAGTTGGGGTCCCTGGACAGAGTCGAGGGAGGAGCTATAGCGACAGGTGCTACATCTTCTACAGTTGCAGGGGAAGGTACCTGGGGAGGAGGTGGTTTGGGTGGGAAGGGATGAGTTGACCAGGGAGTTGCGGAGGGAACAGTCTTTGCGGAAGGCGGAAAGGGGTGAAGAAGGAAAAATGTAGCTAGTGGTGGGATCCCGTTGGAGGTGGCGGAAATTTCAGAGGATTACGTGTTGTATGCAACGGCTGATGGGATGGAAGGTAAGGGCTAGGGGGGGTGGGGAAAGCAAGGGCGGAGCTGCGGGGTACCGAGGAGACACGAGTGAGGGCCTCATCTATGATCGGAGACGGGAACCCCCGTTCCCTAAAGAATGAGGACATCCAGGATGCTCTAGTATGGAACACCTCATCTTGGGCGCAGATCCGGCGTAGTGGATAGAGTTTTTGCAGGAAGCAGGGTGGGAAGAAGTGTAGTCGAGATAGTTGTGGGAGTTAGTGGGTTTGTAATAGAAGTAAGTCAATAGTCTTTTCCTGTGATGGAGACTGTGAGATCAAGAAAGGGGAGGGAGGTGTAGGAGATGGTCCAAGTAAATTTGAGAGCAGGATGAAAATTGGTGGTTTATATATTTTTATATTTGAATATGAATATATATTCAATGGTATATGGTCACACTGATCAGTTCTGTTCTGTATTTATTTATGTCTACTTTTTTCTGTTGTGCTGAAGCAAAGCAAGAATTTCATTGTTCTATCTGGGACACATGACAATAAACTCTCTTGAATCTTGAATCTAACACTACTCTGCCTAACACAGCTGGTCCTCATACTCAACATCTTCTCCTGCGACTCCTCCCACTTCTTCCAAGGCGTAGCTATGGGCACCCGCATGGGCCCCAGCTATGCCTGCCTCTTTGCAGGGTAGGTTGAACAATCCCTGCTCCAGGCGAGGGCCCAGTGGACGACAACGTCGGGAGCTCGCAGGTCCCAGGTTGGTGACCGATTCTTTGGAGCTCCCGCAACAGCTTCGTCCGCACCGGGCCGCGGAGTTTGAACCGGCCCGTTCGCGGAGCTCGGATTCGGCCGCGGGACTTACCATCACCCGGCGGGGGGCACAACATCGAAAGCCTGGATTGCCGCAACACAGAGGGAGAACAAGGAGGGAAGAGACAAGGACTTTAAGACTTTTGCCTTCCATCACCGTGAGGAGGTGCCTGGTAGACTCACTGTGGTGGATGTTAAACTGTGTTGATTTGCGCCATGATCAACCTCTCAAAGCACTTCATCATCACCGACGTTAGTGCCACTGGTCGATAGTCATTGAGGCACGTCACCTTGCTCTTCTTGGCCACTGTTATAATTAATGCCCTTTTAAAGTAGGTGGGAACCTCAGACCTCAGAAGTGAGAGGTTGAAGATGTCCGTAAAAACTCCAGCCAGTTGGTCCGCACAAGTAGATGGACATTGGATGGTTCTGCTGTCGTGGAAGAAACGGAGGGCTTTAAGGCCTTCCTGGTGGGGGATGGAGGTGTAGAGTGACTGCATGCCCATAGTAAAGATGTGGGAGTGGGGGCTCAGAAAGCGGAGGTCATTAAAGAGATGGAGGGCATGTGAGGTATGTTGGACATAGGTCAGGAGAGAGTGGACCGGGGGGAGATAGGATAGAGTCTAGGTACGTGGAAATAATTTCCATGGGACAGGAGCAGGCAGAAACAATGGGTCTGCCAGGGCAGTTGTGTTTGTGGATTTTGGGGAAAAGGTAAAAACGGGCTGTGCGAGGCTGGGAAACGTTAAGGTTGGAGGCCCGCGGAAGGCAGACAGCTGGAAGTGATGAAATCAGTAATGGTGTTTGAGATTAAGGCCTGGTGCTCATCTGTGAGATCATGGTCCAAGGATAAGTAGGAGGTGGTGTTTGAGAGTTGTCGCCTGGCCTCAGCCCAGTAGAGGTCAGCGCACCAGACTACCACGGCACCTCCCTTGTCGGCAGTTTTGATTATAATGTTAGGGTTGCTGCAGAATGAGTGGAGGGCTGTATGTTCAGAGAGGGTGAGGTTAGAGTGAGTAAGGGGAGTGGAAAAGTTGAGTGTTGATGTCACGCTGGCAGTTAGAAATAAAGAAGTCTAGAGTGGGTAGAATGCCGTTCTGGGGAGACCAAGAGGAGGGGGACTGGTGGAGACAGGAGAAATGGTCATCACTGGGTGGTGAGAACTCCTTCCCATAGAAAAAGGCGCGAAGGCAACAGAAGAAAAGGTCTACGTCGTGGCGGACCCGGAACCCGTTGAGGTGGGGTCCTGCAACCTGATATAAAATGACAAACACACACAAATATTCTGAAGGAAATTAAATGTTTGCGAAAGCATCAATTTTTTCTTCTCTAGGATTCACAATATTCTAGCAGATGTAGTCATCTAAACTATAACCTTAATCTGACAAATATTTGTATATTTTTTTTATTTGGCTTCTATAAATGTATATTATCATAATTAGCAGCATTAACAGATGTGGCAGAAAGCCTATTTTGAAGAATCAGTTTGCCTGACCAAGATTAAATCTTAAATCTTATGAAGTTAGTTAATTTAAAAGTTTTAGTGTGTAATCCTAGTTGAATAATCCTTTTGTATTTGCATTACCTGCATTTTCCCCTGACAAAGATCTGATCTGCATTTCATAATTTCATGGTAATTTTTGAATATTACATGAGCATTTTCTATCTTGTTTCTGAAAGTCAACTACATGTTCAATACACTACATGTAATTGGATATGCAGTAACATTGAAGACACTTTTAGAAAAGCACAGGGAATGGAGGGATATGGATCATGTGCAAGGGGGCGAGATTAACGGCATTATGTTCGATGTGGAAAGTGCGGCTCAAGGAACACTTTGTGTGCTGTACTCTTCTCCAAGCAGCTTTTATTATCTTTCTCTCCTTGTACTTCAAACCCTCTTGGTGACCATTTTTAAATTTTGTAAGAATTTAATTGACATTTAATCAAAACAGCAATTTGCACTCATGGATGTTTGAAATGATTACAATTTCATTTAACTGTAATATTTAATGTCAGTTCCAAGGTGAAATGTATCCAGACTGCTCATTTGTGTAGGAAAGAATTGCTGATGCTGGTTTAAATCGAAGGTTGACACAAAATGCTGGAGTAATTCAGCGCAGTGGGCAAGTGTTATACTGCCCTACTTTGACAAAAGGAAGCAACCGACAGAAAGGAGTTTTCTTGTAAATTAGGAAAACGTGTTTTTCTTTCAGCTCTCTGTGATGGAATTTCTTACTTCTCTGGCATAAACATTTTCAAATTGTACTCGGAGAAGACTTATTTTGTTCACCATTGTGTAGAGGATATCTCAAATATCTAAAACAAGCAATAACTCAATTTTGACAAAATTGTCAGTTGCTTCCTTTTGTCAAATTAGGGCATAATATACCTGCACGGGAAGGTAGACGCTCCCGCCCCCATGAGTCTCTGGCAGATGGGGCTCGTCAGCCTGGGAAGGCAGTCCATCTAGGAGAGGGAAAACTCTGATTTAAAACCTCCACTGCCTTGTGGCCATATCCAGTCATGGAAAAGGCTCTTGGAGTAAACCTCAAGAAAATCCGGGGTCGAAGCACCTAAGGCAGTTGGTCGTTGTCTACAACCTACCTCTGGCAGCTCCTGCGACGGCGCTAGTGCCAAACTGTAACGGCCCTGCTGTTCCTTTGGATCGATCAGCGACGTGGAGAGGAGGGACGTGCTGCATGGGCAACAGCCTGTCCTCCATATGACAGGCTTGCATCCGACCACACATCACCTGCAAACTAGGATGCATCATCGATGGTCAGTCATGACCAGGGGGGGCCTACTAATTCAGCGCGACAGGCAGCATTTCGGGAGAGAAGGAATGGGTGACGTTTCAGGTCTGAAGAAGGCTCTCGACCCGAAACATCACCCATTCCTTCTCTCCAGAGATGCTGCCTGTCCCACTGAGTTGCTCCAGCATTTTGTGTCTTCCTGATTGCTTATTTAGTGATTTTTTTTTTTCTTTCTTTCAGTCTTCTGCTAAATCATCTTTTGGAAACCTGGGACAACATTCCAGTCAAGGTAACTTTCTTCAATTGGGTAAAAATATTGGGTTTTTTGTTTGAAAAGTTTGTTTGAAAATTGGAAAATCTGTAATGAAGCAATTGATCCAATGCCGTGAAAGTGTCATTCTTAAAATACTTTCATGAGGTATCTTTCAAAAGGTCATAATATAGAAACAAACCCTCAATTTATACTGATCTATTTTTACGGCAATTAAAATCTTTGATCTGCGGAGTGAAAAGAATATTATTTGAAAGTGGCAAGTGATGAGCAATCATAGGTTTTATAATGTGCCTGATGTTCACATTTTTAGAAATGGAGGATCATAAATTAACTTTAAAGCTTCTCATTGCAGGTGCAGAAATCTCTGCAGGAAACGGTGCGATCATTTAAAGTTACAAATGAAGAACTGTCTGTAAAGGGTGCCTTGAATTCACAAGAAATATCTGCCTGCAACTCTGCATGTAGTGTAAGGATATTAAATACATTTAATACGCTGTTGGTTATGTGTTATGTATTGTGAACTGTACACATTGTTTTCCCAGTGTTGGATTTGAAAGTGAATGCCTGTGAATGCCCCCCCCCCCCCCCCCCCCCCCCTTTTAAAGGACTTACCGTCCACTGTGCTTTAGCCGTCTTTTTACAGTGCCAACCTTCCTGTTCATCGCGGTGTGTGCCTGGCTTTGCACCGTGTGAATTTTTTAGACGGCAAGCGGGGGAAGCGCTGTCTAAAAAATTTGCACGGGCTGATGAAGGAAGCAATGAGTTTGTGTGTGTTCCACTCTTGACAGTCGCCGTTTCAGTTCCCCGTTTTTCAGGCGACTGCCGGCAACTTCTGAAAAATCGCCTAAGTGGGACAGGCCCATAAATTACCTTTTTAAACTATTTGTTGGCCCAAGTTTTTTTTTTAAACATTATCTTCCTCAGTGGACATGGTGGCACTAATGTTGATGCCATTTAACATTCATTCCCAAATTTGCTCTGGTGCTGAGCTGGTACCTTGAATCGAAATTCTTTGTTGTGAAAGTACTCCTGTCGTCTTGGTCGTCTTGGTCAGTGTGAAATTATAGGCTTTTGATCCAGTAATGAAGAAGGAATCGTGAAACGTGGGTCAAGAACCTGCAGGCGTTGCTACTGTAACTTCTGCATTTACCAGTGGGCTTCTCTAACTGTTGCCGTTGGAAAAGGAATATTAAGATGGGATGTCATTTCCTACATATTAGCGGTCAGAATTCAGCTTATCTCACTTGGCTTTTGCATTATCTCGTACTTGACAAAATCTTTGTCCCGAGTCTTATTAGAAAATAGGGTATTTTTTGCGCCTTTTGGGGTCATTCTGCAGGCCTTGCTGATGTGCAGTCGTTGTTATTGGAAATGCAGTACTCCCGGAGAGGTATGTTTTTTTTGATCCATTTTTGGTTGGTTGATGTTTGCAGAGAATAACACTATTACTCGTATATGAGTAGTACTATAGGATCTCTATTATCCAAATAAAATGCCAACAGGAACACATCTGAAAGAAGGCACTGTCCATAGTGCAGTAATACTGCAAATCCTAACTGGATTGACATGCCACTGTTTTTGCTTGCATCTTTGGAATATTCAACCAACACTGATTTGGAGCCAGTAATATTAACTAATCATGGTTGATTAAATGAAAGATGCAGATGCTAATTGTGTGTTTCTGTTCTTCGTGTGTCCAATTAGATAGATTTTTTGTGCATTGTGATGAATAATAAATGTTTACATGTCTGTTTTCCAGAATATCCTGCAGAAGTTGAGAGGCGGTGGATTTCCCTGGTTTCGTCTGTTACTTGTTCTAATGACTTTTGCTGCAGCGTTTGTGCTACATGATATTAGAGTACATGGGTCCTTCAATGGTTAGTAATAACTTTCATTGTTGAATATTGTTATTTTGGGGGAAGATTGTTGCAAAAGGAAAAAAAATGCAGAGTCCACCTTGGGTCTCACTATAAATTGTATTTGTGTGTCAAATATTATCTCTCCATTAAAATGGCCATTGATTTTCGGAACAAATAGCAGAAGTTTAGTTGGCAAGTAAATAGAGTACCAGGCCAGCTCTAGAATTTAGTTGACCCGTGAAAGTCCCATCTTTATTTATAACCTTTTTGACCTCTGACATCTTTTTGTCCTTAATGCCTTGACGTGAACATACATCAGAAATTGGCAAGATCCAGGAATTCTATCAACATATTTGGCAGTACAGGTGCACAACCTTTTATCCGAAAGCCTTGGGACCAGACACTGCTCGGATTTCGGGATTTTTCGGTTTTCCGAACGGAAGATTTTTAGCATAGATTTTAACATGTGGCTCAGTGGTAGAGTGCTCGGCACGTGGCCGCGAGTTTGCGCCTCGATCCCGGCAGTTACCCGGTCAGGGCCGGCCTTTAGCCAATAGGACCTATTTCTCCCAATTGGGCCCCGCGCCTAAGGGGGCCCCCGCGCTAGAGTAATCAACTCAATTGGAGCAAAGATCTTATAGCGCGCAAGATGGTCCACTCCTGCGAAATACAATGAACTGACGCGTAGTCCGCACCGGAGCGTAACCTCCGTCATTTCAGTAACCCCGACCCGACTTCAGTTATGCCTCTCGCAGCGTTGCGGGGGAACAGTTTAGGTGTTGTTAAATGTTTTTTATCACTTCCTTTTTAAACGGCACATACTGCAGATGCTGATTAAACCGAAGACAGACACAAAAGGCTGGAGTAAATCAGTGGATCAGGCTGCATCTCTGATGAGGAATACGTGATAATAGAAGGAAATAGGTGATATTTCGGGTCGACTTTTTCAATAGCTGCCATGAGGGGAGAAGCGCCGGCACCAAGAGCGAGCGAAAGCGTGGACAGACGGACTAAAGCAACGTTCATAGAGCGGCGTTGGTAGACATTTCGGGTCGAGACCCTTCTTCAGACTGATAGTCAAGGGAAAGGGAAACGGGAGATATCGGCATACCTTCCATTCACTTGTCCTTAGTACCGTCCATAGCTCTTGCTCCTCTTTCCCCGTCGCCGTGCTTCACGCACACAGCCCCGGCTCCCGCCCTCCCCCCTCTCTCCAGGAAGACGCGGTAAACAATACACGGAGGGCCGGGCCGGGGGTTGCAGCAACGTTTACAAACCTCGGACTCAGCTCACGCCCGGACCCAGGCATCCGTTCCTGCCGCTGGACATCTCCCTCCCTTACCTCCCTTCCCTTCTTCTCTCCCTTCTCCCCTCAGACTCCGCTAAACAAACACACACACACACACACAGCATGTCCGGCAGATCCTTCCTCTCTCTTTTCCCTTCTCTCCCCTCCCTTTGCCGAAACCCTTCCTCAGACTGATAGGGGGGACTGATAGGGCAGTCTGAGGAAGGGTTTCGGCCCGAAGCGTTACCTATTTCCTTCGCTCCATAGATGCTGCTGCACCCCGCGGCGTTTCTCCAGCATTTTTGTGAATCCCTAGACCTAGTTCAGTGAGCGTCCACCGAGGGTCACCCGGAGAGGTGACCGCGGAACCTCTCCGGGCGACCCTCGGTGGACGCTCACTGTACTAGGTCTAGGGATTCCTACTCCCGGGCAATATACCCTCCCTTTTTTCCAGGACCGAAAATGTCCTATTTTCAGAGCTTTTCAGTTTCCGGAATTTCGGATAAAAGGTTGTGCACCTGGACAAGGAAAGTTGAAAAGGGATTCGGATATTTTAACAGTGTCTTGGCCTTGTTGTGCAGTATGAAATGGCAAAGGTTATGCTGTGAATATGTAAAATGCTAGTTTGTCCCGACTGTGGTTCTGTGTTCAATTCTGGCTATCGTACTTTATTTGACCATCCCCGGAGAGGTTGCGGAAGAAATGTGCTAGAATAGTACAGGGATGAAAGACTTGCAAGGCTTGAGCTTTTTCCAAATACTTAAGGAATTGGTTATTGATTCATCAAGCAATAAAAATTACTGTAAATGTCAAAATACAATGGCATATGATTTATAACAGATGACAGTCCGACCACTGTCAAAAATGATAATTGTGTAAATCTACCTCCTGTGAGGATATTTTTGGGGGCTGTGAAGGGTGACACTTTCACACCCATCCTCCAAATTGGGGTTGCTCTGACATCTGTTTGATCTTGTATGGTTCTGTTTTTAAGACCACAGATATTTTCATGGAATGTTCATTAATGCATTGTCCGTATGAGAGGCATTTATGACCATAAAACAATTGTCAAATATGTTTTGTGCTCGCATGTGGTGGAACTACCAAACTTGAACTTGATTTTCAATACCAAGCTTGCCTACTTGTTGCATTTGTGGATTGGAAGCTGCGAGAGAATTTTGTACTGGATGTCAGATAACCAATCAAAATTATAAATTTAAAGCTCCAACAGCATCAAAGTTTGTCTGTATCTTCTAACAAGAAATGTAAGTTGGATTAGTAGTCTTTAGCTATCTACTGAAGCTCTTGCTCCTTGTACAAATGGTAGGGAAGAAAATATCAGAACAGAAGAAAAAGACTTAACACCTGCCCCTATATCTCCTCCCTCGCATCAATCCAGTAACCCCAGCAGTCCTTCCAGGTGCGACAAATGACCATGTGCACCTCCTTATCTACCACAGTTTCTGTTCCCAATGTGGCCACCTTTATATCATTGAGAACAAGTGTAGACTAAACGACTGTTTCACCAAACATGTGCTCGGTCTGCCAAGTCCTGCTGAATCTCCAGGTTGCTAATCATTTTAACTCCCCTTCCCTTACTGACCTTTTGATCCTGGGCCACCTCCATTGTCAGTGAGGTCACGCTCAAACTATGAACAGCACGTTGTATTCTGCATGACTAGCTTATAACCTAACAGCATGAAAATTGAATTCTCCAATTTTGGGTAACTACCAAACAAAGCTCCCACACCCCTCCCTGCCCTGTGCCACACTTGGATTCACACACATCTTCCACTTTCCCCTCCCTGTTCCTTCCTCTTGCTTCACAATTCGTACATCTTCTATCCTTCTCATGCTTTTCGTCCTTTCATCTCTAGCCCTTTGTCTGACTACCCGCCAATCAATACCCCACCAACCTGCATCCACCTATTATTTGCCAGGCTTTGTCCTACCCCAACTTCTCTTCCAGCTTCAGTCCGAAGAAGGGTCTTGACCTTAAAATACACCTATTCACATTCTCCAAGGATGCCTGACCTGCTGAGTGAGTTACTCCAGTGCTTTGTTTAAAAATATATATAAATCATTATCTGCAGTTCCTTGTGAATCTATTAGAACGGTAGGCCCACCACTTGTAAATGTGCATCCAGATATAGGTTTTATAGAAATGTGGTTATTGGTCTAAGATGCCAAATTAAATTTGGGCAGCTTGTATGGTAGTTATATTTTATTATCTTTATTGTTTCTGTAATCCAACAAGAAATTGCATTCAATTAATGTTGGTCAATTAACTTTGCATTTAGTCTCTATTCCATGCTTTTAATCGGTCAATCACATTTTAATATCAAGAAGAGAGTCAAAAGTTTTATTGTCATGTGTCCCAGATAGGACAATGAAATTCTTGCTTGCTGCAGCACAACAGAATATGTAAACATAGTACAGAACAGGAGATAAAAGTTCAGTGTGTCTATATAACCATAGACCATATATATACACAATAAATATACAGATAAAGTGCAATAGGCTGTTATTGTTCAGTTTGTTTGATGGCGAGTTTAATAGCTTGATGGCTGTGGGGAAGTAGCTGTTCCTGAACCTGGATGTTCCAGATTTCAAGCTCCTGTACCTTCTTCCTGATGGCAGCGGAGAGATGTGTGTGTGGCCAGGACGGTGTGGGTCCTTGATGATGCTGGCAGCCTTTTTGAGGCAGCGACTGCGATAGATCCCTTCGATGGTGGGGAGGTCAGATCTGATGATGGACTGGGCAGTGGTCACAACTTTCTGCAATCTTTTCCGCTCCTGGAGGTTCAAGTTACTGATCCAAGCCACGATGCAACAGTCAGTATGCTCGCTACTGTGCACCTGTAGAAGTTCGAGAGAGTCCTCCTTGACATACCGACTCTCCGTAATTGTGGTGTTAAATTTCCAGTAACACAAACGTAATAAGCTTTCCCTGTATTCCTTGAAGTGCCTCAAATGCTTTAATTTTGTTCAGAAACTTCTTCAGACATGTGAATTTCCAGATATGTATTCTGCTGGAGATATTTTTATAAACTTAGTATCGTGTAAACTATTGAAACCACTAATGCCTGTTAAGAAGTATTAGAATATCATTACTGGCCAGTCATCGATTCTCTTTATCTTCCTCAGCTTCTTCATCTGCTCATATCCTTCAACAGTCAGGGTTAATATCTATATCTGAACAGGCTTGGAATAAAGTGTCTTATTATTCCAGACAGGGATACAGGTGGGTGTATTTGATAAAGTGTCTGGAAATACCACTGTCTTTTTTTCCAACTGTCCTGCATAAAATAGAAAAATTGAATTCAGAGCAAAGTACAATTTGGCTTTATTGTTAACTTTCAAATATCAACGGTCTTTCATTTAAATCCTCCCTGTTTGTTTGCATTTCCTTCCAAGTGGATCTTTTATTTTATTGCCAGTAATTGATTGTTATATCTAAAATAATGCTTGCCTATAAAGACCATCTTTTGTGTCAAAGTAGCATATTGTTTGAATATTTCAACAGTCTAAAAGCTTCAATTTACAAAATCTTAAGCGTTATAAATTGACAATAGAACCTAGTCCCTTGAACAAATATTCTGTACTCTTGATGGGAATAATGTGATTTTTAAATCTGTTTTTGATACGGTGGGATTTTACATTGTCTTTTTAAAGTTGGTCGCCCAGATACAAAGTACAGCTGTCTTTTTTGAGTTGATAGGAATGGGTGGGAGAAGTTACTGAGGTCTAGCAGGACTTGGAGGGAGTATGGGTGCAAGTGGAATTGAGTATGTAAAATTGTAATCTCCTGCACCCATAATTTCTAATTAGTTTAGTGACATAGCGTGGAAACAGGCCCTTCGGCCCACACATCTGCCAATCCCACCCAACCTACATCCACCTATCATTTGTTCAGCTTTGCACTATCCCAACCCCTCTTCCAACTTTCTCCCCCCCCCCCCCCCCCCCCATTGGTATGAAGAAAGGTCCCGACCGGAAACGTCTGTCCATTCCCTCAACGGATGCTGCCTGATGGGCCTGTCCCACTTAGGCAAAAAAAAATTTAGGCGACTACAGGCGACTTGACTGTCGCCACAAGCCCGCGGGGGTGTCGCCTGTATGGTCGTGAGTAGTCTCCTCAGCCGTGCAAAGAGTCTTAGCGTCCTTCTGGTCGCCGCAAAATTTTCAACATGTTGAAACATTTTTGGCGACAGTGGGTTTGACGCATATGAGCGTATCTTGACTTATCCTGACGTAGGTGCTATGGTATGTTGTCGACAGGTTAACATAAGTTGTTGCCGGTGCTGACTTCGGTGAATTCCATTGGCGACTACGTCAACCGGCGACAGGCACCGGCAACTGAATTGTCTTACCTTGTCGCGGGTGGATGTAGGTTGTCGTAGGTGGACGTCCTAATGGTCGCCGGTTGTCGGTAGCTTGCCGTAGCTTTACATCGACTAGGAGGTAGGCTGTTGTAGTAATTGTCGTAGACATTGTCATAAGGGGGTCCAGTCGCCGGTTTTTCGACGACCTGCTACGACTATGGCAGTCGCCAAAAAAATCGCCTAAGTGGGACAGGCCCATTACTCGCTGAGTTCATCCAGCTCTTTGTATTTTTACTGTTTATTTGACGACTCTCAACCATTCTGTACCACGAATCTTCAACATGGAGAATAGTGTTACTTGGGGAGCATGATCCATAAATTAATTTCTGAATCCTTAAAATGCATTTTATGATTCCTTGTGTTTGCTGTTATGTGGTTTCTGACCTGTCCATACGCTCCTTTTCATTATCTTCGCAGTTGGGTAGAAACAAATACTCCACATTATTATTCAGAAGCTGTAACGATGTTTGGACCAAGTCTTGAGCTGGGTTGGAGAAAGTTATCTGAATCAGCTGTGTATATAAAAGAGAACTTGTCATATCATGTTTCATGGATCATTGAAAATGTGCCCAAGTTTGCTCATTGGGTAAGTATTAATGTTTTCATAAGTCTCATGCATGCAGCAGGTTTTGATAGTGACATGTGCAACATGTTTGTCACCTCCGTTTCATGTTTTGTTGTTCATTTTGAAGTTTGATAATTTGAACTCTTGACCATGCATTTTATAATGCGAAAAAGCAAGATGAGATCCCTCTGATTCCATTCTTCCTCCCACCTCCGACAGGGGTAAATGGGGGTTGTGTCGTCTAAGATCATGTCCATAGTGCAAGATGATTTGATAGAGACAAGCAAAATCCAGAATAATGTGGAAACATTTTTTGGAGCAAAAGGGGATTATCTCGACTGATAGTGTCCACTAAGCATTGTAAGTGGATACTTTAATTCAAATAGTACTTTTTACACAACTGGAGCTGTAGGTAGAGTGATATTCAAGTGGAAACTCTCTTCCCTGGTATTTCATTCAGTTGCATATTGTGGATTTGTGGAAATATAAGACTAGGACATAACCCGAATGTCTTCTCTTTTCAGCTTCACTCTAATCTTCCGGACACAGTGTTCCACGTTGTAGAATATATCAAGGAATTACTTCTCTTTGTCCATCAGAATTACATATTACCAATTGTGGAATATATGAAAATAGTGATATTGCATTGGTGGAGACAATTTGTTAATTCTTGCGAGTAAGTAGCTGTTCTGTTACTTTTTTCCCCTTTCCAAGATGTTTGGAGCCCAAATCATTGGCAGTGAAATTTGGTGTATGTTGGGTGTTTCTGGGGTACAGTGGTGCTTTTCATATTTATGGAGAATATTGCATTTTTTCCAATGCAAGATTATCCTATTATTTACTTTCCCTTGTGAAATACTGTAAAACTCTAATCTGGCACCGATGGAACTTAATAGGGCTATGGGATAATATCCTATGACTGTCCTGAAATATTTCACTTATTTAGATGTTATACAGTTGCAATTCCAGTAAATTAGGAGAACATGGAGAAGAGGAAGTGTAATCTGACGAGCTAGATAGTGAACAATTGAGATTTCTGAATTGGATTTAACACAGATGTTTTACTGTACAATAATAGTTCAATGGATTCTGGAAAATAAATAAATGTATGTTGTTATTAGGATATTATTAAAATCCACCAACATCCCTCACTCCCATCGCCAACTATGACACCTAAGGTCATAGGTTTTGAGTTTCAAAGTAAATGGTCATGAGATGCGAGTTGAAACTTAAATTTTGGTGTTGAAATGGGAGATCTTTTGATCTTCAAAGAGTACAGCCCCCTGGTTGCCCATTTATCTGAATTTAATATTTTTTCCATCAACATCACTAACGTATGCAACAAATGGTTGATAATATCATTAAGTACAGATAACTAAAAAAGAGAACAGCATTTTTTGTTTTACAATTATGTTACATCTAACAATTTAAACGTTGAATTTGTTTCAAAAACTAAGCAAGGTGTAAGTAAGGTGATGGAACAGAATGGGATAAATTCAAGTAATAAGATTGCTAGATTTCAGAATCAGAATGCCGTTTATTGTCATTTAAACATGGGTTCAAACGAAATTACGTTCCTGCAGTCATAACACAAAAAAACGAAAACACACAGTTAACACAATTCCACACAAATGTCCAATACAGTGAATCTGCAAACACCTCCTCACTGTGATGGAAGGCAAAAGTCTTATCTCTTCCCTGTTCTCTGTTCTTTATTCTTCTCCCGCAGTCAAGCAGTCAAACTGCTGCATCAAGCTGATCGAGGCTCTTGATTTTAGAGCCCCCGGCGGGCGATGGTAAGTCCCGCGGCCCTTTAAGCCGCGCTGGGCGTTGTAAGGCCCCGCTCCGGGTCGATTTAAACCCCTCGATTCGGGCGGGCGAAGTTTGCCGTTGCGGGAGCTCCGAAAAGCGGTCTCCCACCAGGGACCGACGAGCTCCCGATGTTACCGTCCACAGGGCCTGCAGCCGAAGCTCCCAAGTCGGGTCGCAGCCGTGCGCCACCACAGCGCTTCGCACTCCGAAGTCGGCCAGCTCTGATATGGTGAGTCCGCAGGCTCTGCGACTGGAGCCCCAGGTCGATTCCGGTTGGAGGCCGCCGGCTCCACGATGTTAGGCCCCAACGACAACGGAAACTCGACAAGGAAAAAGTCGGGCCCCCGTACAGGGAAATGATTAAAAAGTATCCCCAACCCCCTCCCCCACATATACACAACTAAAAATAATATAAAACTAAAATCAAAACCTACACCTAACATAGGACAAAAAAGAAAAAAAAAGACAGACGGACTGCAGAGACCGCTGCCACGAGGCGCCGCCATCTTGTCCAGTTGACATTTTGTAATGTTATTTTAAATTGTTCAAGTGTTGCCATGCATTTGCACTTATGGATGATGTGAAGGAAGTATTTATAGATATTTTAAATGCCATACATCAAGATCTCAGGTGGAAATGGATAATTATAAACTAGTGTTATAAAGCAGCATCTGTGGAGAAAACAGAATGTTTCCAATCATCTCTCCACGGATGTTGCCTGACTTGAGTATTTTCAGCTTTTAGTAAGTTTATCTGACTGTGGTTTGGGAATGCATACCAAGCCTGAGCTTGCATTTGCAATTGTTTATTTTTTTTACATCTCTACCAATTTTTAGGGGTGAAATCAATTGGGATTGCATGAAGAAACACTTTGTGTACACCACACATGTAACGTGGGGTTATCTACAGAATACTACAACCGCTATCAAAAACTGGGCTGCCTCAGTGATCGCCAGTTATTAAACAAGAAGAATGTTCATGTTCGTTTCGGAGTAGCATAATCACTTTCAGCATTTTTGAGGAGATGGATTGCATTTTCAGCCGGAGAGAGCATAATCAGTTGAACTGAAAGTACAAATGCCACTTAATTCCTTCATTTATAAAAATTTATAACAAATGCATGTATTTTGTACCCTGTTTTCCCAAAACTCTTCAGTGGTGACTGTCTTCTATATTGTAATTACAAGATCTTTACATTAAATTTTGGATGAAAATTCTCAATACCAATTAATATTTATTGCTATAAACAGTTGTTCACACATTGCAAAAAAAAGATTTGATTCGAAATAGTAGATTGAATATAGTATTTTAATGAACATCCAATGTTAAACAAGCCAATTGTACACTTTAATGGGACATCTTGCATATTAAAGTAATTGCATTGTTAACATCTAATTTATCAATCTTGGTGGTTTGTGTCCAGTTACCACAGTAAGAGGTTGAAGTCATTCATGTTGCATGCAGTCTATCAAGAGGTTTCATGTGAAATATTGTTTGTAACAGGTATGAATGTCCATGTTCAACAATACCTATTAGAAATATCATTCTAACTAGCCCCCGTGAAATGGGTTGCAAAATCTGTCATTTCTACTTTTATCTCCTACTCATTAATATTTAAAATTTTACATGTTAACACAGAATGTTGTCATGTTATCAAATGGCATGAAAGTTTTGTTCAGAATAAGTGACACAATCGTGGCAAGACATCAAGGGTCTGATTCATCATCTTTATAAAGAACATCATCAATTATAAAGGCACTTGTTCCTATCTTGTTGCTATCCATTGTAATTGTAAAAAAATTCAGTCCATCGAAGATATGTAATTCTAATATAATTGTTGTGGCTGCACCTAGCCAAAATTCTAGATGATAAGTGAAATAGTGTAATTTGTCTTGGCATGTTTGTTGCTGTTTCTAACTCTACTTCCAGATCTGAAAAGATCCTTACAAATGAGTTGGAGTTCAGCTAGCGCTTTGTGGGCGCTTCATTTCAGGAGCCAATTGCAAAGCTTCATTTACAAATACCATCTCTGCCGCCTCTCTTTCCACCCCCCTCCCTCCTCCACACCACAATCCCCAATAACATTTGCAAATTGCAGGTACATTAAATGCTCTCCCAAAGAGTGTGGATAAATTGAAATAGTTAAATGCTCAGGTCGGGGACAATACCTATATTTAGTTAAATAGCGTGGGAGCCAGAATGAGTCTTTGCGTGAAAAGAGAGCCAATCTTTGCACTCTGAATTATTGTTCCAAATAAAGTGTTGCAAATTGGCAGTTATGACAATTCTTCTCCTGTCAATGTCATTTTCCCAGTCCTATCATATGCACTAGATGCTAAATTGCTTGTAAATATTGTTTAAAAATATATTTTGCCTACTCCATCAACTGACTGCATTTATTAATGACCTTTTGTTTTGCTGTTGAGATGGAACACTGTTGCCTTGTTCATACACTAATTTATTAAAGTAAATTTTAACTGGGGGAAATTCTACAATGTACATATGAACCAGAGTGCTGGTTAGGGTTGGTGAACCTTTAGCTAACTAGTCATATGTTATTTCTTTTTCAGGACAGTGTTGTCTTTAAATGTATATTTCAATCGTGAATTAATTTCTGGTGGAAAAATAAATGGTATTGAACAAGTATTTTGAATCGTTGATTTTAAGAAGTAATTCGAAACTTTTCAATATTCCTTAAGGCACGTTTCCCCCCGAAACTTGACGTTTCCACTAAACAAAAATTAACATACTTGTGAAAATTTATTGTAGTTGGCCAATTAGTGCTCTTAATACTGGACCAGTCACCACTTGAATTAAGTTAGATATTGGCAGGGTTGCTCAATAAGTAAATCGACTTGAGAGATGAAAAGGAAGTTCCTACTTTGTCACCCATAATGTAGTCCAGATTGGTGTATTCTGGGGCTTTGTTTTCTTTTTATGAGCAACATATTTGATTGTACAATACCTGTGTTTGTTATCTTGTAACTTCAAAGAGAATGCAAGCTGACATAAACTAAACTATATTTTCGTGGGACCATGAAGTTGTAGAGATAAAATAGGCCATGTGGAATCTGAAATGCAAATAGTGTAATTGAACAGTTTGGAAATGGGACGAAGCCACTCATTAGGAACATGCAAAATAAAATAACGGATTTCAGTAAGAATGGCTACTCTTTCTCGTACACTATGAAGCGCATCTAAAAAATTGACCAGTTTTTTGTAAAAACAGTAGATAGGCAAAGTCTTTGATACTCTGCTGAGCAGGAATTCTTTTTGATAAGATACAAGCACCTTCCACTGTGTTGATAAGGGACAGCACCCAACCTGCTTTGCATCAGGTGGTCAGGACTTTGCTGCTAGCTGCTGAACACTTGAATTATAACTTTGTGCAATCCCTCCAGTTGCAACTTAAAGTGACTGAGCTTTAGAATTCTTCCTGGTGAAGAAAAATATGCCCCATCCCCAAATCATTCAGCTTTGGCTTAAATTTCTCACATTATGAGACTGAATCCTTGATCTGAGGGAGGGGAAACACCACCTTTCTACCCTGCTGAATTTTGAAGAGTGAATTTTGAAACTTGAGCTTCTGGTTGCATGTCATTTCAACTTCATTTCTCATTCCCACACTGATCTGTCCTTCCTCAGCCTTCCCCATTACAATATTGAGGCCAAACACAAATTAGAAGAATAACCTAGTGACCTGGTGTCAAGACAATATGACCTTTCAATGTCAGCAAGACAAAGGAGATGGTGATCGACTTCAGGAAGTGAAGCCCTATACATACCCCAGTATGCATTGATGGTGTAGAAGTAGAGATGGTTGAAAGGTTCAAATTCTTAGGAGCACATATCACCAGCAACCTGTCCTGGACCATCTATATTGAAGTAGTGGCCAAAAAAACACACAATGCCTCTCTTTCCTGAAAAGGCTTAGGACGTTCAGAATGTCCCTAACAAATCTCACCAACTACAGATGCGGTGTAGAAAGCATTTTATTGGGATACATCAAAGAATGGTTTGGGAACAGCTCCATCTAAGACCACAAGAAGTTGCAGAGAATTGTGGATGCAGCCCAGACCATCACACAAACCAACCAACGTTCCACTGACTTAATTTACACTTCACGCTGCCTCGGCAGAGGCACCAGTATAATCATGGACGAGTCTCACCCTAGCCACTCCGTCTTCTCACCTCTCCCATCAGGCAAGAGGTATAGAAGTGTGAAAACGCACATCTCCAGATTCAGGGACAGTTTCTTCCCAGTTATCAGGCAACTGAACAATTCTATCAACAAGAGAGCAGTCCTGAGCCACTATCTACCTCATTGAAGACCCTCGGACTATCTTTAATCAAACTTTACTGGACTTTATCTTGCACTAAATGTTATTTATTTTATCATGTATCTACACTAGATGGCTTGATTGTAATCATGTATTGTCTTTACGCTGACTCGTTAGCACGCAACAAAAGCTTTTTACTGTATCCCCGGTACATGTGACAAACTAAACAAAATATTTCATAACCTATAACTCAATAATATAGACTTTTAATGTTCAACTTTCAATAACACACATATTTGGTGTTCCTTTCCCCACCCCTTCCAGTCTATCTAGGTTCTCCCTTTGTTCACCTTTTCCATTCGCAGCACTGCAGTTCCATTTGCCCATCACCCTTACACCCAATCACCTAGGTTTCCCCTCCAGGTCTACCTTTCCTGCCCATTTCCACCTACCCATAATTGCTCCCTTACTGGCTATACATCACTTCTACCCTTACGTCTTCCCCTCCCACAACAACCTGGCTCTATCTGCCCATATTTTCTTTCCTGATCTGTTTCCACCTTTCACCCACCAACCACCCTAAGCTTCACTGCCCTCCCCCAGGAAAGATACACCTTGGAACAGAGGCCAGAATTCTCTGCAGTATTAAGGCCCTTTTGTTACCTAAATTTCATGGGGTGGAAGATTGCAACCTTCACGTGGTCCCCCCTGTTTTGACGAATGTAATCAACCCGGCGTGCACAATCAAATAGAACAAGTTGTCCTACAACTTTAGGCTGTGCACACCATACGCAAGAAGAAGACCTATCTTCATTATTTTTCATGTGGGCACCACTTTGGCAACAGTCTTTGCTCACTGAGAACCACATTGAATATTAAATTAACATTGCTTATTGCTGCTGAATAATGTCATTTTACATAGGGACATGCAACAAAATTAACTGGTTGAAACCAACCTGATTTCCCGGTGGCTCAGCATTTCAACTCGCCCTCCCATTCCGAATCTGACCTTTCTGTCCTGGGCCTCCTCAATGGCCAGAGTGAGTCCCACTGCAAATTGGTGGAGCAGCATTTCATATTTCGCTTGGGTAGTTTACACCCCATCGGTATGAACATTGAGTTCTCCAATTTTAGGTGGTCCTTGCTTTCTCCCTCCTTCCCCTCCCCTTCCCAGCTCTTCCACAGCCCACTGTCTCTGCCTCTTCCCTTCTTCTTCTCGCCCCCCCCCCCCCCCCCCCACCCCCACATCATTCTGAAGCAAAGAACAAAGATCTTTGGTCCGAAGAAGGGTCTCGACCCGAAACGCTGCCTATTCCTTCGCTCCATAGATGCTGCCTCACCCGTTGAGTTTTTCCAGCATTTTTGTCTACCTTCGATTTTTCCAGCATCTGCAGTTCTTTCTTATACATTAAATAGAAAAATACATAGAATGAAATAGGCATGAATTAGACAAAAGCAGAATGCTGTCAATACACATGCATGGACTCGGGCTCTACTGCCCTGGCCCATTGAATGGCCCCTTGCTTCTCATTACTTCCCCATCCACTCTTGATCCGTCAAACTATGTTCCTGAACCCTTTCACATAGAAATGTCTTCCACATTTGTTGCCCTCTGACCCTCTTCTGTCCTTCCATAAACACCCAGCCTTAGATCCATTAGTCTTTAGGCCCACCCAATACCATGTCTGGCCACCAGGTCCCATCTCCGCACCCAACATCGTCCCTGACCATATACTCCAGCCCCACACCCTTCCATTCATCAGGTACCATTCCCGGCCCCAGGCCCATGCAAGCGCCTGGCACCGATCACCATTAAATAGAAGGTCGAATGTGTCAACTCTTGTACTGCACCATATTATTGCTTTCTTTATCTGGCTGGTCACTAGGTTTTAACATCTCGCCCTTGAAGCCTCCCAATCAGTCTGAAGAAGGATGCCAACCTGAAATGTTGTCTGTCCAATCACTCCCTAAATGCTGACAGGCCTGCTGAGAACTTCCAGCACTTTGTATTAAAACAACACCTCGTGTTCTGCGTGGGTAGTCGACAAACCAATGGTACGAATATTAAATATTCCAGCTTCAGGTAACCGTAACCCGTTGCGTTTCCTACTGTCTTTGCTTCTGATCCACTTAGGTCTTTCTGCCCTCCTTTTCCATACTCTCCTCTAGGCCCTCCAAATCACTCAGTTTTGTCCAAAGATTATAGAGGAGCTATAATCTTTGGTTTTGTCCCTCCCTCCACCTAATCTGGATCCATCCACCCATCACTCACATACCTTCCCTCCCACCCCCCACCCCTCCCGGTTCCTTCTGCCTACTTTCTCCATGTCCGATTCCAACCTAACATCCTACCCTCTGTCTAACAACCGGGATCCCCCACCTAATTCCATCTACCCATCATCACTCATCCCTGGTACACAAAATTGCTGGGGAAACTCAGCGGGTGTCTACATCACTCATCCCTTCTTGTCCCACCTGCCTCCTCTCCACCCTCGATCCAAAACCTCAACAATCGATGCTTTGAAACAAAAAAGACGCTGCTCGACCTGCTAAGTACCTCCATCAGTTTATATTTTGTCTCAGTCTGCCATGCCCAAAGATACTGCTCCTCTAGTATGGTCATGCCTCATTCCCAGCAGCGGATTGAGGGATTGAGCAGCACCGTGAATCTGGTGCAACGCCAGCACCACTGGGCGGGCGGGCGGGCGGGCGGACACACGAGGCGCGGGAGCGGTTCATTCTACTGTGCCTTCGATAGCTCAGATGGTAGAGCGGAGGACTGTAGTTGATTATACTGGAAATCCTTAGGTCGCTGGTTCGATTCCGGCTCGAAGGACGTTTATTTTTCTTCCTCCATATGAGATTTGAAGCTTTTTTGTTTGCGCTTTATGTATTTCAAGGAAGCACTTCATGTAATAATTTAATTCAGCGGATCGGGAACCAGCTGTAGGGGGAACGGGTAGGGACTGTTCTTCAGAGCCCGGCTCTGTTACCTCCCCAGGTGCTGGAACCTTGCGCGTAACACAAAGTGCTGGAGGAAGGAGGGGAGGGGTGAGAGGGGAGGGGAATGCTGCAGGGGAGGATGAGTTCCTCCAGCATTTTGTGTTACGCGCAAGGTTCCAGCACCTTCAGTTCCTTGCGTTTCCATTAACAATGTATCCCGTGGTTGGAGGCTCTTGCTCGGGGGGAAATGGGGAGGGTGACCATCCGTGGGCCCGGTCCGTGCAGTATTACCATTTAACACAGACCGCTAACAGGTTGCGTTCTTCGTCGCTCTTCAAGGTTCCTCTGGATTATCATGTCCAGCAGGGGGATTAGCTCAAATGGTAGAGCGCTCGCTTAGCATGCGAGAGGTAGCGGGATCGATGCCCGTATCCTCCATATTTTTCCTGCAGTCATTTAAGGAAGGACTTTTCATGAGATGGGTTATCTATAGTTCCGACGGGAGAAAAAATTTCTGAGTGTGTATTTCGCCTGAATATCCTGGAATTGGAATAAGATGAGCCGGTCGTAGTTTTGATTCATACGCGTGGCTATCACCTATTGAGCGATGTCCGGATCACTTGGACGGGGCCGAAGAGATGGTGGAGCACCTGGTGGCGACGGTGGAGGATTTAGATTTATTTATGTTTTAGATTTCCAGCATGTGCAGTTGTTTTTGATTCTCACTCATCTTATCATTGGGACGCTACTAACCAAAAAGTGTAGGAATAAATGTTATCACTGTGACAGATTGACATTATCCCTTAACCGCTGAGAAATATTCGTATCTGGGTCATAATGCAATATATATTGGGATCGAATTATTATTTTTGTTGCATACTCTAAGATTAATAGAAAACATTATCGAGAGATAAGGAATTGAAAAACAGTATGTATTTTTTTTAATTTTATTTTTCTTTGTAGAAAATGCTGCAGGTAAGCAATTGGTTTGAGATAGAAACAGGAAATTGTGAAAATTTTCTACAGAAAGGTGGGTTTATAATGCACAAAGGCTATTCCCAAATGGGTGGTGCATGGCGGACTCATGGATTCTCCCAGCTTATTATCTCTTCAGTGCTTAACCCTGTGCACAGAGCAAAGTGAACAAGCGAAACTCTTCACTCTGTGAACAATGTAGAGAGCCATTGTCCACCATTGTGGACAAGTTGGGTATCAGTGAGTGTGAATGTCTCAAACCTCACATAATAAACAGTACAAGTACCAGTGAATAATAATAATAATAATAATATATATTTTATTGTCATTGCACGTCAGTGCAACGAGATTTAGTGTGCAGCTCCACTGATGTACAAGAAAGGTAAATAAATACAATACATAAATAAGCAAGCTGAATTGATTGACGTGACCATCTGAGGGAGACTGTCCAAAGGGAGTGGGTGGGGGGGCACTCATTAGGGCCGGTTCAGAGCTGCTATAGCTCTTGGGATAAAACTGTTCCTGAGTCTAGAGGTTCGGGCATAGAAGGCCTTGTAACGTCTGCCGGAGGGAAGTAGTTGAAACAGACCGTGGCAGGGGTGTGATGAGTCCTTATGGATGCTGAGAGCCTTCCTGAGGCACCGCGTGTGGTAGATGCCCTCCAAGGCTGGTAGCTCTGTCCCGAAGCTCCCCCCTTCCACCAGTTACGCAGTTGCAAATGAAATCCTTAGCCATGGATCATTATGAGTTAAGTTAACCATCTCCCACAGATGGATTATCCAGGTATCTTGAAGTCTGAAGAAGGGTTTCGGCCCGAAACGTCGCCTATTTCCTTCGCTCCATAGATGCTGCTGCACCCGCTGAGTTCCTCCAGCAATTTTGTGTACCCCCCTATCTTGAATCCATCCTGTAATGAACAGTTCAGGATTCAGCAGTCCATTCTGCAGATGACCAGGTTGAAAATAATTTAAACTTCTTACCAATATGGTTATATTGCTAATTTGCAGACTGTCCAAATTCTCTGGGACAATTAACTGATTTTTACTGGTGTATTGTACTGGCTTGTTTTCACATTTTTTGCTGCTTTGACAATGGGTGAATAACTTTGCCCAGCTTGCATTTGCTGGTTTAGAGCAATTTCTTTCACAACACTTTTTCCTTGTAACTTACTCTTTCCATATTTTCCTTAACATCTACTATTGCTATTTGCAGTGGGCTGGCTAAATGCTGCAACAACTAACAATTGAATTGTTCAATGCAAGGTAATATAATTAAACGCTCTCGGGAGAAACCGGAGTGTCCTGGGGAAACCCATTTGGTCACAGAGAACGTGCAAATCGCACCCATGTAGCAATAGAAGCCATGATCCCTAGCGCTGGGAGGAAGGAGCAGCAGCAGCAGCTCCACTAGCTACCCTCTCATCCCATGGACTACAGTGAGGGAAGGAACTGCCGATGCTGCTTTTACACCGAAGATAAACACAAATTATGGAGTAACTCAACGGGGCAGACCGTATCTCTGGAGAAAAATAAATGGGTGACGTTTCGGGTCGAGACCCTTCTTCAGACCAGGACTACAACCCAGCGGTATGAATATTGATTTATCTAACTTCAAATAACCCTTGCTCTCCCCCCTCCCCCCCTCTCTCTCTCGTCTCTCCGACCCACTCTAGCTCTCCGATTAGCTTTATTACTGTCCTCATGATTAATTCTATTGCTCCAGATACGCTGCCCGTCCCGCTGAGTTACTCCAGCTTTTTGTGTCTATCTCCGGTTTAAACTAAGCATCTGCAGTTTCTTCCTACACACTATGAACATTTCTTTGATCATTACAACTAGTTGTGTTACTCCAGCATTTTGTCTATTTTCCTGATCAACGTTTGCTTTGATCTGCCCTATGTACACCTTACCCGGAAACCCGTCTAGTTTCCATCCCTCTCCACTGAGGAAGGGTCCCAACACCTTCTCTCCAGAGTTGCTGCCCCCCCCATACTGAGTTACTCCAGCATGTTGTGCCCCTCATGGACTAGTGTCGGCCCCGCATTGCGCATGCGCTCTCTAAGCTGGCCGGGGGGTGGGGCTTTGTTGTCAGCCAATGAGGAGGCGCGGTGCTGCGGTGAGCGCGGCGCCCAATGGGGGAGGCGGTTGCTGCTGCCAGGCGGAGCGGGGGGGTTGGCACCGGTTTGTTTGGGGAAATAGACAAAGAGCCGCGGGCGCCGTCAGCGACCGAGCGACACGGAGCCCGACCGACCGGCTGGCGGGGATCACAACACAAGCGGGCAGGGCGGGCAGCAGAGGGTAGCCAGAGGCTCGGGCGAAGGAGGCAGCGCCAGGCTGAGCCGACAGCGGCTCGGCGACCGCGACAACGGCTGGAGGAGCCGCCGGCAGCGGGAAGCCGAGGCGCAGCGGCGGCGTCGCGACCGGGACGCCGTGACCCAGAGCCGGAGAGAGCGGTCCACCGCCGAGCCTGGCGGAGAGGGCGGCGAGCAGGTGGAGTTCGGGGAGCCGGCTTTGGAGAACCGGCCGGAGGAAGGGGCCGCTGGACCGGCTGAGGGCGGCGCGGAGAGCCCGGGGGATGGAAGCCGCAGCCCCGAGATCCGGCTGAGCCCCGCCGCGGACACTCGGCCCAGGTGAGCTAGGCCCGCGTGACGTCACAAGCGGCCGGCGTCACCCAGTAGCGCTCCCCTGTGAATTACGTCATGGGGAGAGGGTGCTCGGTGGGCCCGTGACACTCATTGCTGCCAATACAAGGGACAGCAAGGATTGACACCAATGTGTATGCGTCTGGTACTGGCAATTACTGTTCGGTGGTGGCGGCATTTGTGAGATCGCATTAATGCCATTTAAAACTTGACGTGATCATTTCTATATAGGTGTTATATCAACATCAGATCTCATTCCCACGCATGTAATTTCTGCCAAGTAATGTAATTCATGAAATGGGGTTTGGCTTGGTGGATCGAGATAATGTCAGTAACATAACAGTCGAGTGACGATTGACACAATGACCAATATATGCGTTTCTTAGGACAATCCTTGTCTTAGAATAGCAACTGGAATGTTTATTGTTAGATTTTTAAAAACAAATTACCGTTATTTATCTGTTGAAATGTATTTTGTGATGCCTTTATTAACTTGGAGATTAACTTAAAGCAATGTTCTTAAATTCACGACTAAGTTTTGATGGGTCATATCTTGCTGGCTCATTGTTAGTGATTCCCAGAATCACTAAGCCCTTCAGCCCACTGTGTTCACACTGATCATTGATTACCCGTTTACTCTAGTTCTATGTTGTCCCACTTTTTCACCCTTAGACTAAGGACAATTTACAGTGGCCAATTAACTTAAAACAATGCAGTTAGATACAAAATGCTGGAGTAACTCAGTGGGCAGGCAGCATCTCTGGAGAGAAGGAATGGTGACGTTTTGGGTCGAGACCCTTCAGAATGATGTCAGCGGTTCTGAGAATGTAGTCGGAGACAGTAAGACTGGTGGGAGAACTGGGGAGGGTGTGAATAGAGAGGGAAAGCAAGGGCTATTTGAAGTTAGAGAAGTCACTGTTCATACCGCTGGGGTGTAAGCTACCCAAGCGAAATATGAGGTGCTGTTCCTCCAATGTGCGGTGGGCCACACTCCGACAATGGAGGAGGCCCAGGGCAGAGAGGTCAGATTGGGAATGGGAGGGGGAGTTAAAGTGCTGAGCAACCGGGAGATCTGGTAGGTTAAGGCGGACTTGAGCGGAGGTGTTCAGCGAAACATTCATGAAAGCTATGGACCTCCACTGTTGTATCATTGATCACTGAACAGGTACTTTGGATCTGTCTTCACTAAGGAGGACACAAAGAATCTTCCTGATATAGTAGTGGCCAGAGGATTTGTGGTGACGGAGGAACGGAAGGAAATCCACATTAGGCAGGAAATGGTGTTGGATAGACTGATGGGACTGAAGGCTGATAAATCCCCTGGGCCTGATGGTCTGCATCCCAGGGTACTTAAGGAAGTGGCTCTAGAAATCGTGGATGCATTGCTGATAATTTTCCAATGTTCTATAGACTCAGGATCAGTTCCTGTGGATTGGAGGGTAGCTAATGTTATCCCACTTTTTAAGAAAGACGGGAGAGAGAAAACGGAATTATTGACCAGTTAGCCTGACATCGGTGGTGGGGAAGATGCTGGTCAATTATAAAAGATGAGATAGCCAAACATTTGGATAGCCGTAACAGGATCGGTCCGAGTCAGTATGGATTTACGAAGGGGAAATCATGCTTGACTAATCTTCTGAAATTTTTTGAAGATGTAACTAGGAAAATGGACAAGGGAGAGCCAGTGAATGTAGTGTACCTGGACTTTCAGAAAGCATTTGATAAGGTCCCACATAGGAGATTAGTGGGCAAAATTAGGGCACATGGTATTGGGGGTAGAGTGCTGACATGGATAGAAAAGTGGTTGGCAGGCAGGAAACGAAGAGAAGGGATTAACGGGTCCCTTTCAGAATGGCAGGCAGTGACTAGTGGGGTACCGCAAGGCTCGGTGCTGGGACCACAGCTCTATTTACAATATACATCAATGATTTGGATGAAGGGATTCAAAGTAACATTAGCAAATTTGCAGATGACACAAAGCTGGGTGGCAGTGTGAACTGTGAGGAGGATGCTATGAGAGTGCAGGGTGACTTGGACGGGTTGGGGGAGTGGGCATATGCATGGCAGATGAAGTTTAATGCGGATAAATGTGAGGTTATCCACTTTGGTAGCAAAACCAGGAAGGCAGATTACTATCTAAATGGTGTCAAGTTGGGAAACGGGGAAGTACAACGGGATCTGGGGATCCTTGTACATCAGTCTATGAAAGTAAGCATGCAGGTACAGCAGGCAGTGAAGAAAGCGAATGGCATGTTGGCCTTTGTAACAAGAGGAATCGTATATAGGAGCAAAGAGGTCCTTCTGCAGTTGTACAGAGCCCTAGTGAGACCACACCTGGAGTATTGTGTACAGTTTTGGTCCATTAATTTGAGGAAGGACATTCTTGCTATTGAGGGAGTGCAGCGTATGTTTACAAGGTTAATTCCCAGGATGGCGGGATTGTCATATGCTGAGAGAATGGAGCAGCTGGGCTTGTACACTCTGGAGTTTAGAAGGATGAGAGGGAATCTCATTGAAACATATAAGATTGTTAAGGGTTTGGACATGCTAGAGGCAGGAAACATGTTCCCGATGTTGGGGGAGTCCAGAACCAGGGGCCACAGTTTAAGAATAAGGAGTAAGCCATTTAGAACGGAGACAGGGAACACTTTTTCTCACAGAGAGTGTTGAGTCTGTGGAATTCTCTGCCTCAGAGGGCGGTGGAGGCGGGTTCTCTGGATGCATTTAAGAGAGAGCTAGATGGAGCTCTTAAAAATAGCGGAGTCAAGGGATATGGGGAGAAGGTAGGAACGGGGTACTCATTGGGGATGATCAGCCATGATCACATTGAATGGCGGTGCTGGCTCAAAGGGCCGAATGGCCTACTCCCGCCTATTGTCTATTGATGCTGACTGAGTCGTATACTCCTTTCCATTTCCTGCAGTCGATGGTTTGATCCTTCATTTTGCAGCGATTAAGAGAGGGATTGTTGTCTGAACACCATGTTACTAAGCTCTCTACTTCCTGTACTCTGTCTTGTCATTGTTTGAGATCTGGCTCATCACATTGGTATAATGTTCAAACATGCAAACAGAGTTATTGCAGACTTTGGCTTTGGAGTATACAGGGATAATAATAAGGGGCTGAGATCACATCCTTGTAGGGCACAGGGGTTGAGAAGAATTATTGTAGGGGATGTTTTGTCATTCATTCTTGCTAATTATTAACTGTGAGTCAGGAAGTTGAGTTCCAGTTTGCTGCGTCCAAGGTCCAGAAGTTTGGAGATTAGTTGGCATTCTGGTGTGGAAACAGAGCTATAGTCAATAAATATGAGTCTAATGTAGGAGTCCTTGTTATCCAGATATTCCAGGAATGAGTGTAGGGCCAGGGAGATGACATTTGTTGTCGTGAACCTGTTATAGTGGTAGGCAAATTGCAGTGGTCCGGGAGACTGGAGTTCATCTGCTCCATGACCAGCCTTGTGAGGTACTTCATGATTGTAGATGTCAGAGCCACCAGACAGTAGTTGTTAAGGCATGCTTTTCTTTGGCATTGGGTGACAGGAGATGTTAAATGTGTCCCTGAATATCCTGCCCGCTGTTCCAAGCAGGTTCTGAGAACGGGACCCAGGACTTGAGGCAGGTGCCATAATTTCACTACCTTTCTGTTCATAATGAGCATAGAATGCATTAAGCTCGTTGAGGAGGTATGCAAAATTGCCAGTGATACCGCCTGACTTCACATTGTAGCCTGTTATAGCATGCATAACTTGCCACAATTGATGAGTGTCCATGTGGTTATTCTGGGACTCTATCTTGGTCTGGAGTTCTCTTTGTCGATGGTTGTATACAGATTTCTTGTGCTAGTTGGGATTGTTCGACTTGAAGCCAGACAGCCTATTCTAACAACAAGAAACGCTGAGTTCACCATCCCCTGATAATAAGGACGTGGAGGATAAGATAAGGCAAAAAGGGAAGTTAATGTTAGACACCAAGATTTAAATACGGCAGAGAGCACAGAAAGTGAAGGAATTAATTAAAATGCAAATTTGTTGACCAAAGAGGACATAGAAAACATATTGTGTAGAAAGGAACTGCAAATGCTGGTTTATACGCAAAATAGACACAACATGCAGGATTAATTCAGCAGATCAGGCAGCATTTCTGAAGAAAAAGGACGGTGTA
Source organism: Amblyraja radiata (assembly GCF_010909765.2). Classification (NCBI taxonomy): domain Eukaryota; kingdom Metazoa; phylum Chordata; class Chondrichthyes; order Rajiformes; family Rajidae; genus Amblyraja; species Amblyraja radiata. The sequence goes on from NC_045960.1 coordinate 67,312,757, forward strand.
GATTGGCTATAGCATGTTAGCCAATTAGAATGCTTAGTAATTATAACCCCGCCTAATTATAACATTCATTGTGTAAGATCCTCCCACTGTCTACCAGTACGAGGAGCAGTGTGAATGTGTGATGACCTGCGTAGTAGTTAATGACCTAAACAATAAAGATGCTTGTGTTTCAACCTGTGTGAGGTTGAAATCTTTACATACTGTCAGAAAATCGGGTCTACCCCGCTCTGTTTACCACGATTTATTTTGTTTACCAGTTTTTATTTGTGAGTTTTGGTTGTGATTTGAGGACATTGCTAACTCTTGTCGAAAGCCTAGCCCGCTTGTGTTTGATTCTGATATCGCCGAGCGATGGCGAATGTTTGAGAAGGACTACTCGCATTATATCCGCATCGTTCACCGAAAATATCCCGACGATCTGAAAGCCTTTCTACTGTTGAATTTAGCGGGTCCGGAAGCTATGATCCGCGTTTGTTAGGTATGTGATAATTAGCATATGTAATTAGTGTCTAGTGATGTTTTGTGATGTCTTGTGCAAGTACGCATGTGCATGGGGAGACTCAAGGTGACGTCCTGCAGTAAAGAAGCTTGTATGATTACTCCCGTGTCCGAGCCTTATTTCAAGCCTGTTCAAAGCACCCAAATACCCAACAGCGTTGACTTGTTTGAATTTGCACCAGCTCAACTAGACGGGAATGATCTGGTAGTGGTCCCGGCTGAATCTATTGACAACTCGATAGTTTTGCTGAGGAAGTTTAGAGGACTGTGTGACCTGCCGTCTATCAGAATCCTCGAGAGAACAAGATTTTTTGCTCGAATGCAACAGGCTGACGAGCTTGTGGAACGATTCATCAGCGACTTGAGACGTATCAGCTCTCGATGCAGATTTGGTAAGTTGACAAATGAGCTAGTTTGTGATAAAATTGTGGGAGGAATGAGCGACCGCAAGCTACGAGCCGAACTGCTGCGGAACGCTGAACTGACTTTGGAGCAAGCGATTCATGCTTGTTGGATGGCTGAGACTGTAGCACCACTGGCAGATTTTCTGTTCTCTCTGTCTGTCAATCTCCGTCTTCGCCCACCACCCGTATCCGGGTCTCCGCTCTCTGCTCGCTCCTCATCCGCCGGCACGGCAAGCCGCCTTGCACATGCGCACTGCTACGGCCAGCACATCCTCCTCTCACATGCGCACTGCCACGGCCAGCACACCATCGGCCGCCCTGCGCATGTGCACTGCCACGACAACTGGTCGGCGCTGGACACTTTCTCCCTCGCTTTGAATTGTGGGAGATCTGGCCGCGAAAGAGAGACACAAAATGCATGAGTAACTCGGCGGGACAGGCTGCATCTCTGGAGCGAAGGAATGGGTGACGTTTCGGGTCGAGGCCCTTCAGACTGAGAGTCGGGGGAGAGGGAGTCTGGAGCTTCTTTAGGTATGTGAAGAGAAAAAAATATAGTTAAGACCAAAGTTGGACCCTTGAAGATGTGAATTTATTATGGGGAACAAGGAAATGGCAGATGAGTTGAACAGGTACTTTGGATCTGTCTTCACAAAGGAGGACACAAACAATCTTCCAGATATGATAGTGGCCAGAGGATCTGGGGTAACAAAGGAACTGAAGGAAATCCTCATTGGGCAGGAAATGGTGTTGGGTAGACTGATGGGACTGAAGGCTGATAAATCCCCAGGGCCTGATGGTCCCAGGGTACTTAAGGAAGTGGCTCTAGAAATCGTGGATGCATTGGTGATAATTTTCCAATGTTCCATAGACTCAGGATCAGTTCCTGTGGATTGGAGGGTAGCTTATGTTATCCCACTTTTTAAGAAAGGCGGGAGAGACAAAACAGGGAATTATAGACCGACCAGTTAGCCTGACATCGGTGGTGGAAAGATGCTGGAGTCAATAATAAAAGATGAAATAGGTGCACATTTGGTTAGCAGTAACAGGATTGGTCCGAGTCAGCATGGATATACGAAGGGGAAATCATGCTTGACTAATCTTCCGGAATTTTTTGAAGATGTAACTAGGAAAATGGACAAGGGAGAGCCAGTGGATGTAGTGTACCTGGACTTTCAGAAAGCATTTGATAAGGTCCCACATAGGAGATTAGTGGGCAAAATTAGGGCACATGGTATTGGGGGTGGAGTGCTGACATGGATAGAAAATTGGTTGGCAGACAGGAAACAGTGGGGATTAACGGGTCCCTTTCAGAATGGCAGGCAGTGACTAGTGGGGTACCACAAGGCTCGGTGCTGGGACCGCAGCTATTTACAATATACATCAATGATTTGGTTGAAGGGAATCAAAGTAACATTAGCAAATTTGCAGATGACACAAAGCTAGGTGGCAGTGTGAACTGTGAAGAGGATGCTATGAGAATGCAGGGTGACTTGGACAGGTTGGGTGAGTGGGCGGATGCATGGCAGATGCCGTTTTATGTGGAGAAATGTGAGGTCATCCACTTTGGTGGCAAAAACAGGAAGGCAGATTACTATCTAAATGGTGTCACATTGGGAAAAGGGGAAGTACAGCTGGATCTGGGTATCCTTGTTCATCAATCTATGAAAATAAACATGCAGGTACAGCAGGCAGTGAAGAAAGCGAATGACATGTTGGCCTTTATAACACGAGGAGTCGAGTATAGGAACAAAGAGGTCCTTCTGCAGTTGTACAGAGCCCTAGTGAGACCACACCTGGAGTATTTTATGCAGTTTTGGTCCCCTAAGTTGAGGAAGGACATTCTTGCTATTGAGAGAGTGCAGCGTAGGTTTACAAGGTTAATTCCCGGGATGGCGGGACTGTCATATGCTGAGAGAATGGAGCAGCTGGGCTTGTACACTCTGGAGTTTAGAAGGATGAGAGGGTATCTCATTGAAACATATAAGATTGTTAAGGGCTTGGTCATGCTGGAGGCAGGAAACATGTCCCCGATGTTGGGGGAGTCCAGAACCTGGGGCCACAGTTTAAGAATGAGGGGTAAGCCATTTAGAACGGATACGAGGAAACACTTTTTCTCACAGAGAGTCGTGAGTGTGTGGAATTCTCTGCCTCAGGGCGGTGGAGGCAGGTTCTCTGGATGCTTTCAAGGGAGAGCTGGATAGGGCTCTTAAAGATAGCTGAGTCAGGGGATATGGGGAGCAGGCAGGAACGGGGTACTGATTGGGGATGATCAGCCATGATTACATTGGCCGAATGGCCTACTGCATCTATTGTCTGTTGTCTATATGGAAGGGTGAGGTGTAACAATGACAGATCAAAGCAGATGATGATAAGGAAATGTAGAATGGGCCATTGTTACCCGAGGGGAAGGTGATAAGAAGGCATACAATCAGTAAAATTAATCAGAAGGACAGTGAACCTAGTTGGAGAATAGGGTGAGGGAGGGAAAGAGAAAGGGGGAAAGCAAGTTAATTGAAGTTAGAGAAATCCGCTGAGCTGTAAGCTGCCCAAGTGAAATATGAGGTGCTGTTCCCCCAATTTGCGTTGGGCCTCACTGACAGTGGAGGAGGTCCAAAGCAGAAAGGTCAGTAAGGGAGGGGGAGTTAAAGTGTTTAGCAACCAGGAGATCGTGTAGGCCTAGGCAGACTGAGCGGAGGTGTTCAGCGAAACAATCGCCAAGCCTGTACTTGGTCTCGCCGATATATAGGAGTCCACACCTGGAACAGCGGATACAGCAGATGAGGTTAGAGGAGATGCAAGTGAACCTCTGCCTCACCTGAAAGGACTGTTGGTGTCCCTCGACAGTCGAGGGAGGTGGTATAGGGACAGGTGTTGCAGCTCCTGCGGTTGCAGTGGAAAGTACCTGGGGAGGGGGTGGTTTCAGTGGGAAGTGATGAACTAACCAGGGAGTTTTGAGGGGAACGGTCTCTGTGGAAATGGGAAGATGTGAAGATGTTTCTAGTCGTGGGATTCCATTGGAGGTGGCAAAATATCGATGGATGACCTGCTGTATGCGACGACTGATGGGGTGAATGGTGGTGAAGACAGTGAGATCAAGAAATGGAAAGGAGATGTTGGAGATGGTCCAAGTGAAATTTGAGTGATGGATGGAATTTGATAGTGAAGTTAATGGAAGTCTGTGAGTTCTGCATGGGTGCAGGAGTTGGCACGGTATCCCGCTGCTCTGTTGATTCTCCCCCTCCCGCTGGTCGCAACAGGAACAGAGTCCCCCTAGTCCTCACCTTTCACCCCATCAGCTGTCAGATACAGCACATACAGTAATCATCAGACGTTTTTGCCACCTCAATACTCAAACCTTGATTTTCTGACAGTAATTTAGGGATCCATTTAAATTAGACAAATAGCAATGGTGGGGTTTAAAAGCGCCACAGATGAGAACAAGGGTCTTAAACGTTATGGCTCGATTGTTCTATATTACTCCAATACAGAGTTTCTTAACCTTTTTGGCCCTACGACCCCTTCAGACATTCTTGGTCAGTACGCGCAACCCCCAAAACAAAAATTGAAAAGAAACAGATTGATTTATTAAAACATGTCTGCCAATGCTCAGTCAATGGGATGGCTGAAATTGCTTCGTAGCCATCGGGCAATCAAAACAAGGACGAATGCTCGACAGGCAGCACCTCATGTCAGCGTCGATCACAAGCCTCTTGCGTACCTTCGTTTTCAGAGTTACCATGGTTGAGAATCCAATAAGTTGAGGGGGACTGGACCAATAGGGTCAGGGCAATATCAGAAAGAACAGGACAGTCCTTCACTTTCAGCCAAAACGTGGTGAGCTCTTGTTCCATGAAATCACTCTTGAGCTGCGCATCTTCACGAAGGAGCTCTTCACTGGCTTTTTAAAGGAGGAGGATTGGCTGAACCTTGTTGCCTTCCACCACAGTGAAGAATGCTATGGTGGATGTTTGTGTTAAATTTTATTGTGTATTGTGTGTTCTTTTTAAGTGCATCGCTGCTGGCAAATTCATTTCACTGCACCTTCGGGTGCATGTGACGAATAAAATTGACTTTGAATACTTAGCCTGGCCAAATCTACAAGACGTTCCTGAGACATTGTAGACCTTAAATAATTCTTAATCAGCTTAAGTTTGCTAAATGACCTCTCTGCAGAAGCTATGTTGCTGGAATTGTTAAAAGTATTCTTAAGCTAACGCAAACATTTGGAAACAGGTCACCAAGTCTATACTCTGTTAACGTTCAACAGATCAATGGTTTTAACTGCCTTTACAAAATTCACCCTCCCACTAACACACACACACACACACACACACACACACACACACACACATACTCACTCAGACACACACATACTCACTCAGACACTCACTCAGACACACACACACGCACTCACACACGCACCCCACTCACACCCTCCCACCCACTCACTCGCACACACCCACTCGCACACGCCCACTCACACACACACACTCACTCACTCACTCACCCACACACACTAACACCCTCCCACACAAACACCCATTCACCCACACACACGCACCCACACACACGCACCCCCACACTCACACACATTCACCCACACCTACCCACACACACACCTACTCACACACACGCACCCACACACACACACCCATTCACCCACACACACACCCATTCACCCACACACACACACCCATTCACCCACACACACACACCCAAACCCAGGCCCGGACCACTGAAACAGCCGCAGCTGCCGACTCTCACCGCCTCCCCGGGCGGAGTCACCGCAGCTGCTGTCGCCGACCTTCACTGTCTTCAGAAAGCCACCGACAGTGCTGCCCATATCTCTACTCCAGCCCCCCATGGGCCTCCGCCAACCCTCACCTCTCCACCTGCCACCAGCGGGCCAGAGCCGTCACCTCACCGGAGTTCCAGGCGCAGCACGAGGCCCACAACTTCCACCATGCAGACAGCACGTGGTCTGACTCTGCTGGGTCCTAGTGCTCCCCCCCCCCGCCCCCTTACAGGGTAGATCCATCAGTAATGATGACTCTGCTGGGTCCCAGTGCCCCGCCCCCCGTGCAGGTAAGATCCATCACTAGTGACGACATTGCTGGGTCCTAGTGCCCCCCCCCCCCCCCCCCCCCCAAGGTAGACCCATCAGTAGTGATGACTGCTGGGTCCAAGTGTCACTCCCCCCCCCCTACAACAGGGAAGACCCATCAGTAGAAGACCCATACATGAAATTACTGCCCCCTCTCCTTCGACTCCCGGGCCCCCTTTTGGACTCTGGGCCCGGGTACCCCCTGCACCCCATCTCACATAGGCCCTGTGTATACGTACGCGAATACGCAAACAAAATACTGTGTGTGGTATGTACCTTTGTTAGGTTCTTAAAAATGGGCTCGACAAATTGATGTTATTTACAACCCCTTCATGACCCCCGGAAAAACCCCAAACAACCCGCATGGGGGTCACGCCCCCCAGGTTAAGAACCACTGCTCCAATATAATGTGTTGAGTATTTTAAATGGCACATGTTTAAGTCGAGTTTTTTATTGACATACATACTGAAAACGAACAATGACATTCTTACTTGCTACAGCATACCAGGTGTGTAAATACCATAAAACATAGATAAATATATAATAATGAGAAATACAATAAATTAACTAGAGTAAGTGGGACCCATTGGGTCCCATTATCCCACTGGAGGCCTGGTCCCCCAACACAATATTCCACCACTCACGCATAGCCCCCAATTGCACAGGCGCAGCTGATGGGTTCCCGTTGTGACGCCCTGACCCCCCCCCCACTCTGCCCCTTGCCCTTCCCCCCCACACACTCACTACACCCCCCCCCTCCCCCCCCATCCACTCTGGCCCAGGGGGGTGTGGGGGGGAGGGGATGGGTGTGTGGGAGGGAGGCATGTGGTGGGGAGGGGGGTGTGTGGGGGGGTTGTGGGGGTAGGCGAGGGGGTGAATGTGAGAGGGGGGACGGGTGTGTGTGGTAGGGGGGGAGGGGGTGTGTGGGCTCAGCGGCTCCCGGCTCCGGCCGCACTCACCGGCGCCAGGACCCGGTTCCGGACTCACTCAGCGGCTCCCGTTCCCGGTTCCTGTCGCACTCAGCGGCTCCCGGCACCGGCTGCACTTAGCGGCCCCTGGCTCGTCGTGGTGGTCGCCGCCGCCCGCGGAACACAGCCCCCGCTTGGCCGCGAACACAGCCCCTGCCCGCCCACGAACACAGCCCCTGCCCGCCCGCGAACACATCCCCCGCCTGCCCGCGAACACATCCCCCGCCTGCCCGCGAACACAGCCCCCCCCACCCCCACCCGCGATTTTCAGGGTTAACCTGTGTGTACTCCATTCTGTAGCAACGATTTCTGGTCAGACTTGCCACTATGCCAATGAATCGATGAATACAGAGAGAAATTTAAATTTCTGGTCTCAAAGATCAGTCAGATTTTGATTCTGAAAAATATAGATATTTTATTTAATTTGTTCTAATTTCTTTAGTTTTAATTTAACTATTCAGTTAATAATAGTTGTTTTCTTTCTCCATGTAGATCTTCAAGGCACAGCTCTCCTCTTGGCAATACATGAAAGAATGTCATATGTCTTGAAAAGTTATCTCGTGCCACAAAAATGGAAATTCGATGTGGCGGCTTGCTTTTCAGTTCAATGTTTGATTCTGGAAATATTGCTCAAGTTGAAAAGGTGGAACATCCTGAAGTAACAGAGGATTCAGCTCCCAGCAGTAATGGCACCTCTGGTAATTTTGGGAATACGATACCGACTCCAGATTGCGAATTTAATGTGTGGACCAAGCCAGATTGTGCAGGGACTGAGTTTGAAAATAGTAACAGGTAATTCTATATGTTTTCCCTCTCACCAGATTAAAATTGTGTTTCTTTTTTTGTCTCCAGATTTCCAAATAGTTCAATTTACCAGGAGGTTTGGATGAAATATTATGTTGCAGGATAAACCAGCAGTGCAGCTAGATAACATTATTTTAAATACATGCATTATTACGTTTTGCATGTTATTACACGTGGGTTAAATTGTAAATAGTATATATAAAAATGCCGTTGGTTTTAATAAATGGTGCCTTGCTTTGCAAGCAGGGTGCTTTCCCAGCAACAAGAATGTAAATTGAACCAGGATAAAAGGGTTTTACTGTGGTATATAAAGAGAGTTTTACTGATAGCATTGCTGTGCCCGGAACCTGGGTGCTGAGAATTGAAGTGAAGTGCTGCTCTTCCTGCTGTTGTGCTGGGATTGCCCTAAGGAGAGACCACCTATGAGGGCTAGTGTTATACTGGCCTGGGGGTGTGGCGTGACTGTTCAGTGCTGGGCTGAGGGTCTTGGGGATGTGCCATTACTAGCATGATGAGTGTTGGGCATTGTTGGGAACTGTCAGCATCTGCTCCATGTGTTGTCCGACTGCCCATAACTGACAGATGTGGTAGGTACCTTTGTCCTTGGATTGTTTAGCTGCACAGTTGTTCTCAACCCTGGGATTTATTCATGTCAACAAGCTTAACAGTCTAGTTGGCTATTCGGCTTTTCATCACAGAGAAATCTGCAGGCTGGGAAGTGTTGTGCAGCCAGATAAAGGGGGGATATAAAAATAAACTTACTTTGCATCCATTGGAAGGAGAATCTTGAAATAGAATCTGCACAGCAATTCAACACGTGGAGTCAGAGCTGCCCGTGCCCAGCATTGGTTTGTACTCGTATTGGCAGCTTGGGGTGCAGCCCCAAGTCTGCATCTTGGCCCCAGGCAGTCAGACAGGTTGGTTCATCACCAGGTTTCCAAAGTCACTTCTCACTGAGCGTGGTGTAATTTATTCCTCCATCTGCAGATGTTCCTGGCACCAGCAATATGGAGAAAGCAGGGGGTTTTGTGCCTGTTGAAGTTTCTGCCTCCCTTGCTTTGATTGGCCATAGTTTGTCCCAGCCTGGAGATTTATTGTAATAATAACAAACTGACTGATCAATGAAAACTGTTGAGGTTGTTAACATAGAGAAATGTCCAGGTTTTGGTGAGCTGTGCAGCAAAAGAGGGAGAGGAGGCAGCGTCCATCAGGAGTGATTTGAATGCTGAATCCTTCCTCAACTTCTTTTTATCTGTCATTCCATTTGTTTTTCTAAAACCCTCAAGACTACCTGCTAATTAAGTAGTCAGTAAGCCCAGCAAGCACATGCCTTCACTGGCTTTATTAATATATAAATTGGAAATTAACCCTCTATTACTTATCTGTATATTGTCACAATCCCTTATTCAAAAAATTAACTCTCTATAACATGCATACATTTCTCTCACCTCAATGGTTCAGAAAATTATAAATATTAATGTATTTTTTTAAACACACTTCAAAGAGAAGTTTAACTTACCTGCTATAGTTCAGTTCAGTAAATGGATACCTTTTAAACTTCATGGGATATTTGAATTTATTTTGATCAGTCGGGAACTCCATTATTGTATCCGATGACTAGCATGTTGATAGCAAATTATCTGAATGAAAGTGCCATTTCCAAAGAATTTCACAAACTTATCTGTTTGCAGATAGGATATCTATACTATAACATTTATTGGACCATTTACACTTAAGGGATGTATTACATAAACATTTACTACTTTAACCTTTTTTTAAATGTGTCAAAGCTTGGAAAGTTGTTTTATATATTCTCACACATTTGTATTGCTTATCTTCAGGTCCTGGTTTTATTTCAGTGTGAAAGGAGGAATTCCAAGTAAAGTCATTAAAATCAATATTATGAATATGAATAAACAAAGCAAATTATACTCTCAAGGAATGGCACCATTTGTAAGGACCCTGCCTGGAAGACCCCGTTGGGAACGTGTAAGAGATAGACCAACTTATGAGGTATGGAAGTGAGCAATTTTGCATGCATTTGTGTTCATGTCAGAACAGACCTACTGTGATTAAATTTAAATTGGTTAATTCTATGTGTTTTTTGAAATAACTAGTTAACATGCAAAAAGTGTTTCTATCCTGCAATCAGAGAACATGTGAATTCACTTGCACAGTGGAGAGTGACGACTGGGCAATTTCTCATTTGTTATAGTTTTGTATCATTAAAAGATGTTTATCAATTATTGTTGCTAATTTGAAATTCATCAGCATATTTTGATTATTGTATAGTGGTTCTTAAAATAAAAGTTATCAGTTACAAGGCAATGTCTAAGAAATTCAAAACACACAAACTGCATTTATTTGCATTCAGAAATTCGTCTCCTAACTTGCATTCACTGCATCCATGACTTGAGTTACACACGCACAGCAGGTGACAAGTATGTTGCCATAGATGCAACATGTAATTTTTGGAAATTTTCAAATTTAAAAGAAAATTGTTGTATTGATTGTTCTCTACAGCCCAAATAAAATTTGAAAATCCACCGATATTTTGTAATTGTAAAATATTCCAGGTTTTAACAGATACCATTGAAATTTTTTGAGTTTGTGATCAAGTTTATTAAAGCAGTTCCTTGATCTTGACCGTTACAACCACTCTGCCGGCAGTGAAATAATTAAAATTGAAATGTGGAACATGCCAGAATGGGAGGAGTGCAGAGATTTGGAAGTTGCTAGGCTGGTGAAGCATATAGAAGTGGGGTAGTGATCTTGTGAAATTTGAAATCGAGGATGAGAATTTTAAAACTTTACGTTATTCAACCTGCCAAATGTATGCCACCAAGCACATGAGAAGTTACATTTTAGGATGCAGTGAAGATTGTGGATTATTTCAGGCTTATGGATTGAAGCCATCCATTGTGCCTCAGAATTATCAAGCTGTTGACCATGCATGGTTTCAGCAGCAGAAAAGCTGACACAGGAGTGGATAGACAATATTATGGAGATCAAAGGAGATGGTCTTGATGCATTGTGATATCGTATATCTTTGAGTAGCAGGAGGTGGCCCAGCATTTGTCCCAGAGATTGCAGTGAAGGAATGGGAGAGAAATTAATGCAGGAATTCATTGACACAAAGTGCTGGAGTAACTCAGTGGGTCGAGCAGCATCTCCAAAGATTATGGATAGGTGACTTTTTGGGTCAGGACCCCTCTGGGAGGGGGGGGGGGGGGAGGAAGGAGTGAGAGGGGAAGAAATTTGGATGAGCAGAGCGGCAGGCCAAACCGTGACAGCAGGTTATGGGTTGATACAGGTGAGGGGGCCTGAGGTTTATTAGCGCATGTTTGGACAAAGGCCAGATATGAAAAGGCAGAAGGTGTGAGGCAAAGGGATTGAAGAGTTGCAAATTGTGAAATTGGTGGAAGGAATGTATGCAAAAAGGGAAGGGGAGGAGGAGGGAAGAATGAGTGTTGTGTGTAAATTTGAGACCAAATTTAATGCAGCAGAATTGATCAATTGGCTAGGCTTTGAAACATTCAGATTAACTTCATTCTACCCAGTAGGCCATGGTGAACTGACGCAAGTGTTCGGCGAAACAAGGGCTTGGTCTCGACGACGTACAGGAGGCCACATCAGGAACACCAGATGCATGGGATTAGAGAAGGTGCATGTGAACTTCTGTTTCACCTAGAAGAACTGCTAGGGTCCCTGAATGGTGGTGAGGGAGAAGGTATAGGGACAGGTGTTCTCCTGTGGTTGCAGGGGAAAGCCTCTGGGACCCTTTCGCCGAACAATTGCACTCGGTTCGACAAGGCCTACTGGATCTCCCGGTTGCTAACCATTTTAACTCCGCTTCCCATTTCCCATTCTGACCTTTCTGTCCTGTGCCTCCTTTATTGCCAGAGTGAGACCACAGGTAAACTGGGGGAACAGCACCTTATATCTCACTTAGGTTGCTTACAACCCAATGATATGAACACTGAATTCTCCAATTTTAGGTAACTATAACTAAACCATACAACAATTACAGCACGGAAACAGGCCATCTCGACCCTTCTAGTCCGTGCCGAACACGTATTCTCCCCTAGTCCCATATACCTGCGCTCAGACCATAACCCTCCATTCCTTTCCCGTCCATATAACTATCCAATTTATTTTTAAATGATAAAAACGAACCTGCCTCCACTACCTTCACTGGAAGCTCATTCCACACAGCTACCACTCTCTGAGTAAAGAAGTTCCCCCTCATGTTACCCCTAAACTTCTGTCCCTTAATTCTCAAGTCATGTCCCCTTGTTTGAATCTTCCCTACTCTCAGTGGGAAAAGCTTATCCACGTCAACTCTGTCTATCCCTCTCATCATTTTAAAGACCTCTATCAAGTCCCCCCTTAACCTTCTGCGCTCCAAAGAATAAAGCCCTAACTTGTTCAACCTTTCTCTGTAACTTAGTTGCTGAAACCCAGGCAACATTCTAGTAAATCTCCTCTGTACTCTCTCTATTTTGTTGACATCCTTCCTATAATTAGGCGACCAAAATTGTACACCATACTCCAGAATTGACCTCACCAATGCCTTGTACAATTTAAACATTACATCCCAACTTCTATACTCAATGCTCTGATTTATAAAGGCCAGCACACCAAAAGCTTTCTTTACCACCCTATCTACATGAGATTCCACTTTCAGGGAACTGTGCACAGTTATTCCCAGATCCCTCTGTTCACCTGCATTCTTCAATTCCCTACCATTTACCATGTACGTCCTATTTTGATTTGTCCTGCCAAGATGTAGCACCTCACACTTATCAGCATTAAACTCCATTTGCCATCTTTCAGCCCACTCTTCCAACTGGCATAAATCTCTCTGTAGACTTTGAAAATCTACTTCATTATCCACAACCCCACCTATCTTAGTATCATCTGCATACTTACTAATCCAATTTACCACACCATCATCCAGATCATTGATGTACATGACAAACAACAGTGGACCCAACACAGATCCCTGTGGCACCCCACTAGTCACTGGCCTCCAACCTGACAAACAACCATCCACCATTACTCTCTGGCATCTCCCATTCAGCCACTGTTGAATCCATCTTGCTACTCCACCATTAATACCCAACCATTGAACCTTCTTAACCAACCTTCCATGAGGAACCTTGTCAAAGGCCTTACTGAAGTCCATATATACAACATCCACTGCTTTACCCTCATCAATTTCCCGAGTAACCTCTTCAAAAAATTCAAAATTAAACCCGGGTCTTGGCGCTGTGAAACAGTGGCTGTACCAGCTGCACCACTGTGCCCGATGTCCAACAATTTAGTGCTAGAAGGAATGATTCACAATTGCCATCTCTTCTAATTTTAATTGATGAGAAGGTGATGAATGAATGGAACACTTTATTGCAATGTTGGAAAACCTGGAGATATTCAGCAAGCCAGGCAATGTCAGTGAGAAGGAACCAAGTTAATATTTCAGCAGAAATTCAAAGCTATTTAAAAAATATATTTCTTCAAGAAGAATTAACATTTTCTAATTAAATCAATTTTTTAGATTTATCTTTTCTACCCCACCCCAATCAGTCCGAAAAAGTCCCACCCCGAAATTCCCCAAATGCTGCCTGAGCCCCTGTTCCTTCAACGCTGTGTTTTGCTGAAGTAATTGTGTCTGGTTGATTTATTATTTTATATAAAACATTTATTTTTGAAACAAACCCAAGACTAGAGCTGCAAGGATGAGCTGGGTCGCTAAATTTGTTAGTGCTAGCCCATGATTGATTACATATGATGCTGATATTTCATCACATATAATGGAAATTAGCAAAGCTGGGTGGCAGTGTGAACTGTGAGGAGGATGCTAAGAGAATGCAGGGTGACTTGGACAGGTTGGGGAGTGGGCAGATGCATGGCAGATGAAGTTTAATGCGGATAAATGTGAAGTTATCCACTTTGGTAGCAAAAACAGGAAGGCAGATTACTATCTAAATGCCGTCAAGTTGGGAAAGGGGAAGTACAACGGGATCTGGGGGTCCTTGTACATCAGTCTATGAAAGTAAGCATGCAGGTACAGCAGGCAGTGAAGAATGCCTTTATAACAAGAGGAATCGAATATAGGAGCAAAGAGGTCCTTCTGCAGTTGTACAGAGCCCTAGTGAGATCACACCTGGAGTATTGTGTGCAGTTTTGGTCCCCTAATTTGAGGAAGGACATTCTTGCTATTGAGGGAGTACAGCGTAGGTTTATAAGGTTAATTCCCGGGATGACGGGACTGTCATATGCTGAGAGAATGGAGCAGCTGGGCTTGTACACTCTGGAGTTTAGAAGGATGAGGGGGATCTCATTGAAACGTATAAGATTGTTAAGGGCTTGGACACACTAGAGGCAGGAAACATGTTCCCGATGTTGGGGGAGTCCAGAACCAGGGGCCACAGTTTAAGAATAAGGAGTAGGCCATTTAGAACGGAGACGAGGAAATACTTTTTCTCACAGAGAGTGGTGAGTCTGTGGAATTCTCTGCCTCGGAGGGCGGTGGAGGCAGGTTCTCTGGATGCTTTCAAGAGAGAGCTTGATAGGGCTCTTAAAAATAGCGGAGTCAGGGGATATGGGGAGAAGGCAGGAACGGGGTACTGATTGGGGATGATCAGCCATGACCACATTGAATGGCGGTGCTGGCTCGAAGAGCCAAATGGCCTGCTCCTGCACCTTTTGTCTATTGTCTAAGCTAATATTTCCTTCCAACAACTTGTTTCCGCTTGATGTGTGTATTAGCTTGAATTGTTTGTTATTACTTTTTCCTGCCATTTATTTTCAATTTAGATGGTGGAAAACCAGTTTATTCTCACCTTCATGCATCGCTTTCATGAATGTCGTGGAGCAACTACCTACTTTGCATTTTGCTTTCCATTCACGTACACTGAATGTCAGGAGATGCTGATGCAGCTGGATGAAAAGTTTGAATATTGTAAACGGCTGACTTTAAGCAGGTACTGTGCAATCTTAGAATTTCAACAGACAATTTACACAATCAATCTTCCAAATAATTTCCTTGAAAATAAAATGGTTCTGTTGGAAAATTCTGTTGCATGCTAAATATTAAATATATTATTACCATTTGGATTTGTTGCTTTTCATTGTCATGAACTTGCATTCTATCGGTTCATGTCCAGGCTTGTCTGCAAGACTGTGCAAACATCGAGTATGCATTAGAAACTGGGAAACCTTCACAAAGTTGAATTTTATTTATTTATTTATTTATTTATTTATTCCGAACAAGTAAAGACATTAACGACATTAATATTAACAAAATCGAAATTATCAAACAATTGGACATTACAATCAATATTTACAAAGCAATGAGAAGAACAAAATCAAAGTTCCAATGTCCAACTCTGTGTCTGTACAAGCTCGAAATCAACAAGCAGTTAAAACAAATGTTATATATTTAAAATAAAAACTCAAAAAACTATTTCTAAGATGTACAGGAAAGAGTGCCATGCCTTGGATTTCAATTTGTTGGTAGCTTCTGCCTTAAATTTAAAATGACTTGGTTAACTTTAAGACAGAAGGTCAAACCAGGATCAATATTCTCTCCTTACTCTATTCTTTCCCCTCTGAATTTACATGTTGTTTCCTTATTACTGCTCTTATTCCTGTCCACCCTTGTTCTCGGCTAAGTATTAACATTCTTGTTTATAAATCAGCAATATGCAGAGTTCCTCTCAAATAATTTTAGCATATATTCCAGACTACCATATAACTACTGTACATTTCAGAATAAAAATTAGCTTTGAAGTACTTTACGATATTCTGGTATTGTAAAAGTTTGTTATAACTTATTACTCTATTTTAGTGTGAGCAATTATCCTGCTGACAGTTAAAATCCTTTTTTCTTCGTGTTGCTGCAGGGCATTAAGGTTTTCAGCAATGTAGAGTTTGTTGACCTTTATTTTAACTGGGTGTGTCAAAATCAAGTAAAATTATTCCAAGTAACAAATATATTACAAATTTAGATTAGCTGAAGTGGGATAAATAGATGAGCTGGTTCAGTCTGGTTTATGTAAAACTGGAGAAGTCTGAGGAATATTGCATTAATACGAATAGAGGGAAATAAATTAGCTCCATTAACTTTTGAAGACTGGTGGAAAGAATGTTATACTATAACAGTTGTTTTTGGAACCAATTTAAACAATTCAATATAGAACTCCCCAAGCTGAAGTTATGATGGTCAGTTCCTAGGAGTAAATATTACCAACAACTTGGCCTGGACTAGCTATATCGAAGCAATGGCCACGAAAGCACACCAATGCCTCTACTTCCTGAGAAGGCTTAGGAAGTTCACTTAGCAACTCTCTCCAGCTTCTGCAGATGCACCGTAAAAAACAGCTCCATCCAAGACCGCAAGAAGTGGAGAGAATTGTGGACGCAGCCCAGACCATCACACAAACCAACCTCCTTTCCATTAACTCCATTTATACCACTCGCTGCCTCGGAACGCCCATCAGCATAATCAAGGATCAGTCGTACCCCGGTCACTCCCTCTTCTCCCTTCTCCCATCAGATAAGAGGTATAGAAGTGTGAAAACACACACGTCCAGGTTCAGGGACTGTTTCTTCTCAGCTGTTGTTGGGCAACTGATCCATCCTGCCAACATCTAGAGAGCAGTCCTGAGCCACTATCTACCTTATTGTAAACCTTCGAACTATCTTTAATCGGACTTTACTGGATTTTATCTTGCTCTAAACATTATTCACGTAATTCCTTTTTGTCATGTATCTGTACACTGTGAATTTCATAAAGAGTTACAAGCAGTTCCTAATACAAACAAGATGAATACATTGACAATCACCTCAAAGGCCCTAAAATTCCAACATAAGCAACTAAACATATTTTTTAACCCTAACCCTAAAATATATTGGAGGTGATCTTGGAGGAAAGGACAGGCATGTGGAGCATTTACTTAATAAATCAGCTATGATTTCACTAGTCACAAGTGAAGTGCCAGTTTGTAATCTGTTGTCATGTCATCAGTTGATTTTGTCTGCTTCACTGCAAAATCTCCTCAAGGTATGCATACTTTGAAAACGTTCTCCTCTTCCCTCCGAACCTTATCTCTGCCTCCCCCTCTCCCCTGACTTAGTTTGAAGGAGGGTCTTGACCCGAAACATCACCCATTCCTTCTATCCAGAGATGCTTGCTGCCTGTCCTGCTGAGTTACTCCAGCATTTTGTGTCTATTAATGGTATTTCATGCGCTGTTGTTGTGTAGAGTTTGAAAGCCACCATCAGTTGCAGACCAGAATTTGAAGTTCTTCTTAAGTTATCACCAATCGTCTCTTTATCGTCATCTCTGTAATTTGAAAAGTAATTTTAAAAGACCATATATTACTTTCCTGTCTCTTTTTGATGTTCTTTGTAGCTTTAACATAAATTTATTGGCTTGTTTTTGTGAAGAAATCAACTGGTAATTAGAACATTTTTATTTTTCAGCCCTGCTGATACTATTTATTATCACCGTGAGCCTCTGTGTTATTCTCTGGACAATCGATGTATCGATCTCATCACCATTTCTTCGTGTCATGGAATGATGGTTGAATGTGAACCAAGACTAGTAAAACTTTTTCCAGACCATTCCATTTCTCGCCCACATGTGTTCTCTCGAAAACAGGTAAAAAAGCTCACAGCGTATTTTATAAAGATTTTGTTGGCTCATATTCTGCCACATAAAAAAACTCAAGTAATTGCAAGAAATTTAGCAATCTGCACCGATTACATTAATTTTTGTTGCAATATTTTATTTTATTTACTGATCCATATATTAGAGAGAGTCATTAACTTAGCTGATCATTTTGAGTATGGAGAGAGAACTTAATCTCAATTTTTTTTTAATGTTCATGTAGTTTATCTCTTTGCTCTCTGGAAGGTATCAAGTTTCACTGAGGTAAAGAATTGTGTAAATGTTTCAACAGGCTGTTGGGGCCAACTAATGTGTTTGAGTTTATCATGGATGTGACCAATTTTCTAAAACTCCCTGACCTAGAAAACTGCTTTCCATCCAGCAACCTATTCAATCAGAGAAAATAGTACTGCTTGCCCTATTGTCTTCAATGATTTGAACTCCTCAGTGAAATTTCCCCTTAACCTCTTTACAGTCCCCTTCCCTCTGAGAGTTTTGTTTCTATTGAAACTTCCTCAGAGCAGGTAACGTTTAAATGAATATATGATGCGCCATCTCCTTTTATTGGCTCCGGATTATTGTGGTCATAGGATCAATTTTATGGCACTAGATTATTTAAGTAATTGCACAAAACATTAGAGCTTGAACCTTTTTAATGCATGATGCCACATACACACTGAAGGAACAGCACCTCTGGGCAGTTTATAACCCAACGGTATAAACATTGAATTTTCCAAGTTTAGATAACCTCGTCAGCCCCCCCCCCCCCCCCCCATTCCCTTTTCTCCACCCCCCCCCCCAAAAAGTGTTCCATGTAGACTCGCACCTATTTCTTTCCTTCCTCTCGCCTTGCCTCTCCACCTACATTCCTTCCTCCGATTTCACAATTCTTCAATCCTTTTGTCTCGTGCCTTTTTTCATCTCTGTCCTTTGTCCACCTAACTGCCTATCAAACCCCCCCTAATTTTTCTCTTCTGCATCCGCCCGCAATCAGTCTAAAGAAGGGCTCCAGTGCAAAATGTCATCTATGCATGTTCCCAGGGGTGCTGCCTGACCTGCTGAGTTACTCCAGCACTTTGGGTTTTTTTGTACACCAGCATCTGCAGTTCCTTATTTCTACAAGAAAATTTATAGTCTCTGCTTTCTACCTTCTTGTCCATTTTCTAATTACCTGCATTTGTTATATTTGCCAAGTGCTAATCATACTTGAGGCATCATAATTCTGAGATTGACAGACTTGCAGATGCATACTTTTCCAGTGAGATTAAGATTTCAGGAACTCCATGTCTTAACACTTGATTTGATCTGATTTATGCGGGCAACACTCTGGGAAATCTTTGTATGAAGACAAAGATTATTGGGTCTAGGCAAGTGCTTTTTAAAATATCCTCTCCCACTCAAATTTTTTTTTGTATTTTACAATGATTTTCATTGAAAAATAGTTATGATTCCTCTCACTTTACTTTGGGTATAAAACATCTCTCATATCCAATCTCTAAAGGTACAGTACATTGAATGTGAATGATTGACATGTTTATAATTAGCATTATAAACTTACAGAAGTGATCAGATACTCACTGCTCTGGTGTTATTTTATATTTGTAGACAGTTGGTTATACTTCAACTTATTTCCATTCGGATCATATTTGAATGAATTGACGAATATTGCAAAATGACTGTATCTTCTGTTTTAGGTATTTTTTCTCAGCAGTCGTGTGCATCCTGGTGAAACTCCCTCAAGCTTTGTTTTTAATGGTTTTCTGGAGTTTATTTTGCGAACTGATGATCTTCGTGCTCAAATGTTGAGACGAATGTTTGTCTTTAAACTTATACCCATGTTGAATCCTGATGGTGTAGTGAGGGGACATTATCGGTAAGCTTATAAATATTAAACTGCTGATACTTGACTACAATACTCGCTTCCTGTAATTATGTTGGCTAATCCTGTACTTTATTTGGAAAAGACTTGAGTTAGCAATTTAACAGCATCAAATTCTTGTTTACATCTGATATGCTTTGTATTTACCAGGACTGATTCCAGAGGTGTAAATTTGAATCGGTTGTACATGGATCCAGATTTCAATTTGCACCCTTCAATTTATGCGGCACGTGCACTCATCCTTTATCATCATGTTAACAATCGTGTGCCTTCAGACAACTGGGAATTGAGAATGTTTTCTTCAGTGTTATCCAATGGTCCTTTATGCACAAAAGACTTGAACCATTCCATCAATAACCCTTCAATTTCCTCTGAGGTCTTGTTATCAGAATTGGAGAAAAGCAAAAATTTGAAAAATGTTACAAATGGTGAAATGGATAGCGTCATTACCTACAAAGACCATGACCACTTAGATGCATTAATACAAAGCAAAAATAATAAGCATCAGTATCCAGACTCTCACAATGGGAAAATCGATTCATCTAATGGTGAAGGTACCATCAGCGAGAAAGCAAGTGATTCTTCTGACTCTTCAGAAAACATTGAACACATTCCTCCTCATGAGAGTGGGATTGCATACTACGTGGACTTGCATGGACATGCTTCAAAGCGTGGCTGTTTTATGTATGGGAATTGTCTTCCATCTGAAAATAACCAGGTTAGTATCCATTACCTATTATTTAATGATCGCATGGGACACTGTACACATGAACAAACATCAACTTTATTGGATTACTTGCTTAATAGTTGATTTAGTTAAGTGTAGAGTGCTGGAATAACTCAGCGGGCCGGGCAGCATCTGTGAAGAGAATGGATAGGCAACATTTCAGGTCGGGATCCTTCTTCAGACTGATTCTGGTAATGGTGGGGAGGGGGGGGGGGTGAAAGCTGGAAAAGAGATATGGGGTAGGGCAAAGTGTGGCAAGTGATAGGTGGATACAGATGAGGGGCAGTTTGATTTGAAAATGGGTGGAGTAAGTATTGAGTAGTAGGTGGGAGGTTAGGTTGTAGTTGTATAAGATGTTGGTGAGACCGCATTTAGAATATTGTGTTCAGTTCTGGGCACCGTGTTATAGGAAAGATATTGTCAAGCTCGAGAGGGCTCAGAAGATTTATGAGAATATTGCCAGGACTAGAGGGTGTGCGCTATAGGGAGAGGTTGAGTAGGCTGGGTCTCTATTCCATGGAGCGCAAGAGGATGACGGATGATCTTATATAGGTGTACAAAATCATGAGAGGAACAGATTGGGTAGATGCACAGAGTCTCTTGCCCAGAATAGGGGAATCGAGGACCAGAGGACATAGGTTCAAGGTGAAGGGGAAAAGATATAATAGGAATCCGAGGGGTAACTATCTCACACTAAGGGTGGTGGGTATATGGAACAAGCTGCCAGAGGAGGTAGTTGAGGCTGGGACTATCCCATTGTTTAAGAAACAGTTAGACAGGTACATGGATAGGACAGGTTTGGAAGGATATGGACCAAGTGCAGGCAAGTGGGACTAATGTAGCTGGGACATTGTTGGCTGGTGTGGGCAAGTTGGGCCGAAGGGCCTGTTTCCACACTGTATCACTCTGACTCTAAGTGACAAAGGTAAGATGAAAATATTGTATCAGCATTGCCATATTAAAAAAATCTTCTATACTTCCATTAACTTAATTTTTTTTTAACCTGTCCATAATTGCTCTTGAAAATTATGCAAGTTCATCTGCAAATTATTTTGACTGATAGGCAGTACCTGGTTTTAAAAAGATGTTTCCAAATATTTAGAAAGCCTAATCATGTTTATATTGTCAAGTGGGACAGAGGCTGAACAATAAGATTTGTAAGTAATGTCACGTTTGCAGCATTGGGTGCTTCATTTGATACTACAAGCAAGGTGATGTTGCTCTTAATGAAAACTCACTCGCATTCAAGGACCAATTGGGTAGAGGTTGGCATTAGTTCCAAGAATAGATTGAAACATTATTTACAGTCATGTGTTGTGGAAACTGGCACTTTGGTCCAAGTTGCCCATGCTGACCAACATGCCCCATCTGCACTAATCTCACCTTCCTGCTTTTTGGCCCATGCCCCTCTAAACCTATCCTATCCATGTACCTGTCCAAATGTTTCTTAAATGTGAAAATGAAATCTTCCTGTAACAATACCTGAAGCCCCATCAATGAGGCTCAATGCAAGCTCGAGGAACAATATTTAGACCGCCTAATCATGTTTATATTGTCAAGTTAGAGAGGGACATTCATCATCGTTTGTCTGGGCATGTTGCAGCCTGCATGACTTCATATCAAATTCTTCCACTTGAGAAACCTTGCTTTTGAATCAAGTCTGGTTATTTTTGTTTGACATCCCTTTTTCATTTGTGAATTCTGGTCTGCTGACCATGAACCAGTAAACCAGACTTCTCCTTTACTTCATCAGTCACTAAATGTTTTGGGTCCAGAATTTCTTTTGCTCTAGATTTTCTGAGTCTACTGTTGTTCTTGTATCCTATAGTGAGCTTTGTTCAGGTCACATCAGATGCTGTCATGAGCATCTTCCGCTACATGAAACTATGTGTTTAGCTCCTCCGCGTTTGGAGCGTACTTCATGATGTCTCGACAGGTCCTTAAACTGTTCATTCTGGGATTTAGAGATACAGCATGGAAACAAGCCCTTTGGCCCACTGAGTCTGCGCTAACCATCGATCACCCATTCATGCTAGTTCTATGTATCCATGTTTAGCATCCACTCCCTGTATCCTTGGGGCAATTATACAGAGGCCAATTAACCTACAAACCCGCCGTCTTTCAGATATGGGAGGAAACCGGAGTACCGTCGGGAAACCTACGCGGCCACATGGAGAATATGCCAGCTCCACATTGGTGGCACCCGAGGTCAGGATCGAGTCTGGGTTTCTGCCGCTTTGAAGCAGCGGTTCTACGAGCTGTGCCACTGTGCTGTACAAATCTTTCTTCATCTCTTCAAATCAGGCATGGAAATTCTTCAACTCCAATATAAAAGTTAATTTGGCTTCGGTTCTGTTCATGTTGGTTGTTGGCATCTCACCTTAGTTGCTCTTTATTTATTGAAACATTGGCAAGTTCTTGGAGAGTGTTGATGAGCTTCTCTGAGAGAATTAGCTTCCCTGATACCTTCGAGGATGAAAACCTGCTGCATCTTGTTTTCATCCAGCAGCAAAACCTTATTTCACTCCTTTGGATTGTGATAATCTCTTCACTTTCTCACCTTCAAAGTGAGCACAGAGATTGTGTTCTTGCTTCTGCTGATGGACCACTCTTCTCATTCCTCATCCTGCCCAAAACGTAAGGATTCCTTCTTTCATTGCAGTTGATCTACATCCTCCTCGTAGGTATTCTATTCATTTTTCAGAGCAACTTGGGATTCACGTTTGATTGAGATAGTTTCTGAGTGAGAAACTCTATTTCATTCCAATTTGGTCAGCTCGACCTCCATTTCCTTCAAACAGGGTTTGATAGCTGGCTATTAAACAGGTCTTGAGACCTGCTCCTTCATCTGCCAGAATCCCGTTCTCACGCTCTGATGCTGTGAGCTTGGAACTCAATACTTGCCATCAACTTTGTCAGTCCTACTGTTTCTTTGACCACATGAAGCAGTGCCTCATTGTGCTGCTGAATCTCATGATGCGCCTGAACTAACCGCACTCACTCTTGTTCAGTCGTCAAGGCACCTATTCCAGATGTTCCTGTATTTCACCCTATTCCTGTTGGCAGATCTTGCACCAGCTTCTCACGGCTCTGCTCCATAATTTATAGGGTGTGCTCCAAGCCATGTACAGGTCCAACTTCTCTTGTTCCAGGCAGACTAACTATTGCAGATTGAGGTCTTTCCCTGTTTAATTTATTTCTTCTGTTCTAGCAGCATCATCATCTCATTCTCCAGCTCCAGGGTGATTTTCTTCAGCTGCATTATCTCTTGGGCCATCCACTCAATGAAGATTCCCCAGGACGTTACCTGCATTTGAGGGCTTGAGTTATAGGGATAGGCTGGGACTTTTTTCCCTCAAGCATGGGAGGCTGAGGAGTGACTTTGCAGTGGTATACAAAATAATGATCGACATAGATAGGCGAATGGACACAATCTTTTTCCCAAGGTAGAGGAGTCCACATCAAGAGGACATGGGTTTAAGGTGAGAGGGGAAAGATTTAAAAGAGAACCATGTGGCATTTTCTTTACGCAGTGGATGGTGAGTTTATGGTGAGATGCCAAAGGAAGCTGCAGAGGGTACAATGGTGCACCATCACTTCCCTCTTATCTATGTCATTAGTACCAATATGTACCATGTCTGCTGTCTGTTCACCCTCACCCTTTGGAATAACCTGCTGCCAATCCAAAATATCCTAGACCCTTGCACCACGGAAGCAATGTACCATTCTGGAGTCTCATTTGTGGCCCCAGAAACCCCTATCTGCTTCCTCTTATTATAGATTCCCCTCGCACTCATGCCCTCCGACTCTTATTCCTCCCCTTCTGTTTAGGAAAGCCATGCTGTGCCACAAACTGGGCTGTTGCTGCTGGGAGACCATTTCCCACCCCCATCCCCATCACGTCCAATATGGTATACATATTTTAGAGTGGAATGACCGCACTACTTGGTGTCACTTCCAGATGGTCATCCATTTTCTCTTTCTGTGCCTGCGGTACGACCAACTAATTAAACGTACTATCTACAAAAAATGTCCACATCCTGATACTGAATAACTCCATAGTATTTTTATTTGACAGAATTGTCAGTAAAAGGTTTGTATTTTAAAGCTACTAATTTTGTTTAATTTTGTTTCCTCCTTGCTCTGGAGTCTAAATAAGGTAGAATTTGTTTTGATAATCACACTGTTTTTATTGTCTCTACAGGTGGAGAATATGATGTTTCCCAAATTGATATCCATGAACTCGGCTCACTTTGATTTTGCGGCTTGTAACTTTTCTGAGAGAAATATGTATGCCAAAGATAAAAGGGATGGACAGTCTAAAGAGGGAAGTGGCAGAGTGGCAATCTACAAAGCCATAGGAATTATTCACAGGTGACAGGATCTTTAATGTACCTCATAATTTGGATTGCATAAAAATATTATTTGGATATACATAAAACCTTATTGCAAACATGTTATACTCAGTACTGTTAAGGGCCTGTCCCAATTACGTGTCCTTGGCACGCAAATTACGCGACCTCGTGGTCGCATTGAGCCGAGACGGTCCCGTGAAGGTCGGGCGTGATTACATGCGTACGCACAGCCGTCTGGAGCGCGTGACGTCATTTGAAGATCTGTCCTGAGCACAGCATATTGATGTAATCATAAAGAAAGCCCATCAACGTCTCAACTTCCTTGGAAGATTGAGGAGATGCATTATGATGATGAATATTCTCTTGAACTACTACAAATATACAGTAGAGGGCATATTGACTGGTTTCTTTGCGGTTTGGATTGCCAATTTGAATGCCCCCGGAACTAAGGGGACTACAAAGAGTGGTAAACACTGCTCAGACCATCCTGGGAAGAATAGCTTCTTCCCAACAACCATTAGGCTCTTGAACACTGCACAACATTAATTTCAAATGTGAACTATGGACCGTCTTTGGTTACACGTACGACCAGGCTTTTTTAGCACTAGTATTAGTGGTTATTGATTGATTGAATTTCTGTTAATTATATATTACCTGTGTATTGTGTTTACAGGCCTGTTATGCTGCTGCAAGTAAGAATTTCAAAGTTCCGTTATCCGTACATATGACAGCCACACTTGACACTTGATTTGAAAACATGCATTATAGCAGAATTGCCTGAACTTAAAATTTAAAAAAATTCGCAAGCCCATTAAAATATAAATATGACAATAAAACATTCTGTTTTCTTGATATGTTTAAAAAAAACCTCTCTTAATTGAAAGTCAAATATTTGTACAATCTTTTCATAATGGACTGCACTGAAAGCTTACCATGATCACTAAAGTCTTGAAGATTAGTTACTTGGAATTTCGTTTTGGGCTTTTGTTCAAGGAAAGATAATAACATCAGTTCAGATGTTTAGTTTAGTTTAGAGATACAGCGCGGAAATGGGCCCTTCGGCCCACCGGGTCCGCACCGACCAGCGATCCACGCACATTAACACTATCCAACACCCACTAGGGACAATTTTTGTCGGAGAAAACCCACACAGTTCACGGTGAGAACGTATAAACTCTGTACAGACAGAACCAGTAGTCGGGATCGAACCCGGGTCTCCGGCGCTGCATTTGCTGTAAGGCAGCAACTCTACCGCTGCGCCACCGTAAATTAGAATTAGAATATGGTCAGCATATGTTTATGCATACTGTAATAGCAGCTGGTGCTCTATGTTATTTTTCTGTTTAATAATTTCTTGCTTGGTTCCAATAGACGGATAGTTGTTAGATGATAGATTTAAGAGTGGTTGTAATGGCTGGTGTGAAAGGCAACTGAAAAGTGGAAAAGTGAAAACCACTAAATTGAATATTAGTTTTGCGAGAATATTTGTTCAAATTTTCAGTTTTGCATTCTATTTTGCAGCTATACCCTGGAATGCAATTACAATACAGGCCGCTATGTGAATCCAGTCCCTTCTGCATGCCATGACAATGGACGAGCAACTCCACCACCAGCACCTTCCTTTCCACCTAAATACACTATAGAGGTCTTTGAACAAGTATGTGGTAACAATTTAAGTGTTCAGCAGTTTTTGATTTTAAGAATATTGTAGTTGAAGTTATACTTCTGGCATCCTTTAAGATTACATTTAATTTTGTATGTCATGTTCAGTACAGGCAACATAGAACAGTAGAGCTCAGGAACTGGCTCTTCAGCCCAATGTCCGTGTTGAACATGATGTCAGGTTAAATTAATCTCCTCTGTGTGCACATGATCCACACTCCTCCATTCCCTGCATATCCATTTGACTATGTAAAAGTTTCTTAAATCCGACTATCGTGTCTACCTCCACCATTAGAAATACAGAGAAATGCATTTTTTATGCATCTATTTAAAAAAAAAAAAAAAAAAAAAAAAAAAGTATACCTTAAAGCTATACACTCTAGCCTTCAACCTGGAAAATGTTCTGACTGTCTACCCTATCGACGTGTGTCATAATTATTACATTCTTTCTATCAGTTTTCCTCTCAACATCTGACATTCCCAGAGAAAACAATCCAAATTTGTCCAACCTCCCTTTATAGCTATTGTCATCTAATCCAGGCAACCTCATCTGCACCCTTTCCAAGACTTCCACATCCTTCCTGTAATGTGCTGACTGCAGAATTGTGGCCACAATGTTTATTTTCATTTGTCTATAGATAAATTATGTTGCAATATGCAACAATAACAGGATTGTTGTTGGGGGTGACTTTAACTTCCTCGATATTGACTGGAACTTACCCTGTGCAAAAAGCTTAGTCAGAATTTGTTCGGAGTATCCTGAAACAACATATGGACTGTCCACCTCGAGGATGAACCATAATGGACCTTGAATGCAAAGGCATCGCCGATGACTTAAAGTGAATTAAAAATAAGCCTGGCCAGGTGACATGTGTTTCAGTGGAAGAGTATTTAGGGAACAAGTTCAACACTCCATAAATTTTAAGAGAGTTGTCAATGAAGATAAAGACTGGATCTTGGGGGAAGGTACTAAATGGGGTATAACAGATTAGAGCATTATGAGGCAGGAGCTACAGAGAGTAAACTGGGAGCAGTTGTAATTGGGTTCACATCTAACATGTGGGAGTCATTTAAAGGCCAGCTGATCAGTTCAAGAGGATGTTCCAGCAAGGATGTATGTTCTTATGCAATCTAAAATAAGAGCTGGGATTAACACAAATTTTTAAAAAAAACACAAGGGATTTGAAAAAAAATATTGAGGGAATGAGATGACCCACTTAATAGGCATAGACAATATTTTCCAATTGGAATGAATTGTTATTTTTTTTATTTCACTTGTTTCTGATACTTTACAGCCCACATGGGAAAACTCTTTAGTTAACTGATTGTGTTGACAAAGTGGATTGAAGGCAGGTATTGCAATTCCACAAGCAGATATAGAATTTGAGGGTACACAAAAAAGCTGGAGAAACTCAGCGGGTGCAGCAGCATCTATGGAGCAAAGGAAATAGGCAACGTTTCGGGCCGAAACCCTTCTTCAGACTTTGATTTTGAATTTGATATTGTGAAATAGAATTTGAGGTTGTGGTTATTGGAAAGGTAAATTATAAAAATGCTTTCTGATTTCTGTGCTCTACTCATTCTATACTCACGACGGTGTAGCCGGACACAGTGCAAACTCCATTTTCAAGTTTGCCGATGACACCACCATTGTTGGACGAATTGCAGATGTTGATGAGATCGGCTCTCAATGTCAGTAAGACTAAGGAACTGATTGTGGACTTTGGAAGAGCAAAGATGAGGACCCACAAACCTGTCTATATTGAAGGGACGATGGTGCAGAGTCAAAAGCTTCAAATTCCTGGCGTGCATATTTCTGAAGATCTTTCCTGGACCCGACACACTGATGCAATTATAAAGAAATGTCATCCACGCCTCCACATCCTGAGAAGATTGCGGAGATTTGGTATGTCAGAGAGGATTCTCTTGAACTTCTACAGATGTACAGTAGAGAGCATATTGACTGGTTGCATTACTGCCTGGTTTAACAACTTGAATGGCCAGTAGCGAATAAAACTGCCAAAAGTGGTGAACATTGCCCAGTTCATCACCAGTTCTGACCTCCCCACCATTGAAGGGATTTACAGGAGTCGCTGTCTCAATAAGGCAGCCAGCATCATCAGAGACCCACACCACCCTGGCAACACACTAATTTCACCCCTGCCACCAGGAAGAAGGTACAGGAGCCTGAAAACTGTAACATTCAGGAATAGCTTCCCTACAGCCATCAGGCTTATTAAACACTACAACCTCCAAATAAGCTGTGAATTACATAGACTTGGGGACATTGGTTTCTCTTAATTACCATTCCTTATGCAACATATACCCACGGTCGATGAGTGCGTGGAGGACCACCGTGAGGGAGGAGGGGAAGAACAATGGAGGACCTGGCATGGGAGGACTGCCGTGAGGGGGGAGGGGAAGAACAATGGAGGACCCGGTGTTGGGGAATTGCCATGAGGGAGGTGGGGGGGGGGGGGGGGGGGGGGAGGACAATGGACAATGGGGAGGGGGGGGAAACAAAGGACAATGAGGACATGGCATGGGGGAATTGTTTGGAGGGGGACAAAAGGAGGAGCCGGCGTGCTTTGTACCTTTGTCAGCGCCATAGGTGGCTGCTATTTATATACATTGTGTATGCAAGGAAATAATCTCGCTCTGCGTAGTCACATGTGACAATAAAGTATTCCTATTCCTATGTGTGTGCGTTTGTATGTGTGTATATGCATATATACTTTTTTTTGTTTATTATATTGGTTACAGTGTGCTAATGTTTACATATTCTGTTGTGCTACTGCAAGTAAGAATTTCATTGTTCTAACGGGGACATATGACAGACCGTCTTTTGATTTTGTTAGAAGTTATCCAGTTTGCTTCATAACAAGGTTGAGTGTGAAAAACTTCACCATTATTAATGTTGTAGAATGGGGCAACAGGATTACCAGGAGCATTTTAGTTTTTAATTATCTTTATAAGTCATTGGCAATGCCCTTGTATTCAAGTACATTATTCTGGTATCATTGTGTATATATTCCCTTCTAATTCCAGCCACTTAAAATAGACAGTATATAAGGTGTCCTACATCAGCATGTGGATGTCGGAAGCTGTAGATAATTTATTATAGGTTTGTGCACATTGTTGCATAGGGAATGATAATTAACAGAAATCTGGATGCAGGATAATCAAATATTCCAAGGAATTTGACTTTAAGACAGACATAATGAAAAGAAAGTGGGTAACCCTGGCTTAGATATCAGAATGTAAGATAAATAGATGGAATTCTAAAACAGTAAAGAGTGAGGACAGTCTATCATTGGAACAATACTGTAGCTGCTTGCCTTTAATTTTGGAATGAGATCAGATGAGGGATTTGAGTACATGAGGGATGAAATCCCTAGATATTTTAATCTAGGAGGTAGGACAATGAGTATGACTAAAGGTACACAAAAATGCTGGAGAAACTCAGCGGGTGCAGCAGCATCTATGGAGCAAAGGAAATAGACAACGTTTCAGGCTAAATAGATTAACTAAATAATTAATCATCTCTGGTGGATATCAGTGGACCCACTCCAATTTTCTACTGCCACAAAAGATCAACAGTGGATGCAATCTTGCTGGCCCTCTATTCTGTGCTGGATCATTTAAACAAGAACACTTAAATTTAGGGAACATTTGGTTAGTTACTTGAATAGAGTGGGAATTATAAATTTGACGTGTGGGGTATGAGGTAGAACCATGGCTACTGTATAAAATAAATCATTTGTGCTATTGAAGAACTTTGATTTTCACTTATATTCCCAGATCGGTAGAGCTCTAGCCATTGCAGCTTTGGATATAGCTGATTGTAATCCTTGGCCAAGAGTTGTTATGTCAGAATACAGCTGCCTCACAAAGCTTCGAGCATGGATGTTGAAATATGTTCGGAATATAAGAAACACAGCAATGTCTAAGAGAAATGGTGCAAGGATTCCAAAAGTTTTCAGGTGAGAACATATTTTGTAATGACAGTTGCTCGTTCTTAATTTTACCACGTCGTTTTTCTGACTTTCCCCATGTGTTCCATTTCTTAAAGCTTTTATCATCGTTGTTTGTGGCAGTCCTAAGATATTGCGGTGATAGCATTGAAATAAGCATTATATAACTATGTGGGGGGAAAAAACGATTTTTATGAAGTATTATTTTTTGTACTCACATACTTAATACAATACGTGTGAAATTTCAGATGGTATGTGACCACAGGTTTTCAGATGATTTCTTGTTCAAGCATGTCAACCATGTTCTAGCTGTTTGTTCAACCTGAGACAATTGCAAACTACTGTTCTATAACTCAGATTTTACAGGAAGAAAAATCAGTGAAGGTCCTAAATCTAGTTTTTGAAAATACTAATTACTGGGCAGATTTCAGTGTGAATGGCCAATAGGATGTGGAGTTTTTAAAGCGTGTCTCCAAGAGCTTTTTGCACCTCCAACTAGAGAAGAGGACAGTTGCTAATCCAGATGTTGGAGAGCCAAAAACAATGTTTTGGAGATGGTGACCAGAAGTTTCAATGTAGTTATAAAAATGGGCCTGGGAAAGATTGGAAGTTGAAGTCCTGAATTGGGATAAAGATGATTCCAATATCATAATAGTCCTGGCAAAAGTAGTTCTGGGGCAGTTACTTGCAGGTAAGTCTACCGTTGACAAGTGAAAGACATTCAAAATTAAAATTGTGAGGTCACAGGGGCAACTTAAGGATGAAAAGTAAGAATGCAAGTAAAAAAATGTCAAAGAATATTGTGGGTTCAGTAAGGGAAAAAAAAGATGCATACAGCAAAATTAGAAAACTGGAAACTTTACCAGAGATTAGAACGTTTCAACAATACAGTAATCCCTCGTTATTACAGACCTTTTATAACTGATTTTGATTATTGCAAATGGACCTACCAACCTTCACTGCTAGGCCAGGGTGCTGACACTAGCCTCTGCCCGCAACCACCTCCCAGGCTGGGCTGCCAATGCCACCCCTGGTCCGTACCACCACCCCAACGCTTCCAGGCTTAGGAAGGAATTCATAATTGGTATGAATAACACTCCTGAGTTTTGTAGCTATAGAATTTCATTCATTGACCTTGAATCCTGAAATAAGGTATTTGGGGCTAGCGGAATCGAAGGGTATGGGGAGAAGGCAGGAACAGGGTACTGATTGTGGATGATCAGCCATGATCACATTGAATGGCGGTGCTGGCTCGAAGGGCCGAATGACCTACTCCTGCACCTATTGTTTATGTATCTATGTCTATGTAGCCAGCCCACACAGCTACCTCGGCTGCTTCCAGGCTGCACCTGCTGCTGACCTTTTGCAGCTGTACCCAGGCTGCAACCAATGACCCCACCAATCCTCTCCTATCCCGCTGCCACCAACAGGCTGGGACCTTCAACTCACCTGGATACCAGACTGAGAGTCTGACGAAGGATTTCGACTCAATGCTTCCTACCTATGTTCTCCAGCGATGCTGCCTGACCTGCTGTGTTACTCCAGCACTTTGTGTATTAACCAACATCTGGAGTTCCTTGTTTCTACTAATTATGCAATTTTAATGCCTTATTCGATTGTAGTGGACAATCGGCAGTAAAGGTCCTTATTTATTCCTCCCCCCCAATGGTCTGTTATAATGAAGGTTAACTGTATACTTAAACAAGGAATGCGGGAGACACAGCATATCACCTGCAGACAATATTAAATTAAATCCCAAAGGGATTATGTTAAGGGCAAGAGGGTAACCAGGGAAAGAGTATGGTAGGCCCATTTGGGGCCAAAGTGGCAATCTGTGTGTGAACCCTGAGGATATACATGAGATTTTTTATGTTTTTATTGGATATTAGAGTTGGAGGATTTGGCGAAGAGGATGATAAATTTTAGAATAAGATATATAATTTAATAAGGAGAGCAAATTAGATGCTTCAGCGGACAAAAGTGAGCAAATCCCCATGGTCTGATGAAGTGAATCCCAGACTACTGTGGGAGGCAAGGAGTAGACATTCGGGGCCTACAGAGATTTTTAAAATCTTTGCTGCTTATAGTTTAGATTGACTGGAAGACAGAAAATTGGGTATCTTTATTTAAGGATAAGCCAGGTAATTCCAGGCCAGAGCGTCTTCTGTAGTCGGAAAGCTATTGGGAAGATTTCTGGACAGGGTTAATCTACACTTGGAGAGGAAGGAATTAAATAAAGAGGGCTGTGCATCCCGAGGAAATCCATGCAGTCATAGGGAGAACGTGCAAGCTCCATGCCGACAACATCCTAAGTCAGGATTGAACTCTGGTCTCTGGCCCTGTGAGGCAGCAGCTCTAGCAGCTGCACCACTGTGCATCCTTGCGTCTGAAGTTCCTACCTACTTTAAAAATGCATCAATAATACCAGTGCCTAGGAAGAGTAAGGTGATATGCATTAATCACTACCACGCAGTGGCACTAGCATCCATGGTTATGAAATGCTTTGAGAGGTTGGTTGTGACACATATTAACTTCTACGGTAGCTAGAACCTGGACCCACTACAATTTACCTGCTGCCACAATAGATCAATGAGTGATGGAATTTTTTTTGGCTCTCCACTCTGCACTCGACCACTTGGACAATAAAAACACATACATCAGAATCATCGACTACAGCTCGGCATTCAACACTATCATCCCCTCCATACTTGTCACCGAATGGTCGAGTGCACATCCCTCTGCAACGTGATCCTCAACTTCCTCATTAACAGAACACAATCGGTATGAATTGGCAACAACACTTCCTTCTCAAATACTATCAGCACAGGGGCACCTCAAGGCCGATAATCCACAAACCTGTCTTCAAGAGAGTCAACAACTTCAGGTTCCAGGGCGTGCATATCTTTGAAGATGTGTTATGGACCCAGCACATTGTAATCATTAAGAAAGCCCATCAAAGCCTCTACTTAGAAAATTGAGGAGAGTCGGTATGGTGACAAATACACTCTTGAATTTCAACGCGTGCAGGTAGAGAGTATATTGACTAGTTGCATCACAGCATGGTACGGCAACTCAAATGCCCAAGAAGAAAGGAGATTCCAAAAAGTGGCTACTCCATCAGACCTCCCCACCATTGAAGAAATCTGTAGGAAATGCTGCCTCTAAAAGCCTGCCAGCATCATCAAGGACCCATACCTCCCTGGCCAAGCTCTCCTTTCACTCCTGCCATTGGGAAGAAGTTATAAGAGTCTGAAAACTGATGTCCTGTTTCAAGAACAGCTTCTTCTTAACAACCATCCTGCTATAGAATACTGTGAACTTTTATTTATTCAACTTTTTAAAAATGTGTTTGTTATGTTACCTATTGAGTACTGTGTTTACAAAACTGGTGCTACAGCAAGTAAAAAGTTTATTGTTCCATTTCAGTACATATGGACAATTGAACACTCTTGACTTTATTTCGGATTTACATTTATTGTGCATGGAAATAATCCTTCAGATGTATTGGGTTCCCTCTATCTGCTTCTTTCTACGGTTAACATGGTTTATTGTCATAAACATTTGAAGAGTAAACTTTTAGAAAGTAAAGCACTTAAAGTTTCATATCATCAGTGCAGATAATTGCAGAGAATGCAGATTTAATCAAACATTTAAAAAACATTTGTTCTCTTTGCTTAGTGGGATAACATCTTCAGTCTCAGAAAATTCGCTCAGTAAAACCAAGAGTAATGGGATTGGGAATCATGGAAACGGTAATGGGCACCAAAATCCATCCCAGATTAAAGCATCTCCCAGTTTCACATTTGGGTGCAGCTCTGGACTAACCAAAGGGATTTGTATACCAGCATCTAATCATAATCCTCCAAAAGGTGGCCACAAAACACTGGGCCCAGTGAGAGGTAAGATGTTCCCTGGTATGCACTGTAAGTGGCTACTGGAAAAGTAGCTTCTGTGTTAACCCTTTATGCAGAATTCACTAAATTGATGGTGATTTATTTTTACTTCAATTTGTTTTCAGGTTTCAATTTGTTATAGATATTGTATTTATGTAACATAAAATGTATATTTCCTGGAACATTTTAAATTATTTGGCAAGGAAAAGACGAGAATGTTTTCACTTGGGGAGGAAATTTTGATTATTGAAACATTGGTGATGGGGAGAATAAAAGTTTAGTCATGAGTTCTATATTACCATCAGTGCACTTAAGAGTAAAATCTCCCTTTTCCTACTAACCTCATAGGTACTCTGTACTGATTTCCATTGGCAAGGTAGACAGAATATTGAGGTACATTATGATTAATAATTGATAAATCTGAGTGACTTCAAAAAATCTTTGTTTGAGTGGTGTTGTCAACTTGCAAAAGATACTTGTGGATGCAAATACTTGGCAGCTCTGTTTCATGTGAAAATTGATTACCCAGTGTCTCCTTAAATGCAATGAAGACTTAAAGGGATCTTGAATTTGTTATTATCAATGTGAATAATCATTTTAACTATTTGTTTGTATGCAGTACAAATATATTTATAACGTTGTGGTAATTACTATAAACATCATTTTCTAGTTTCAAATCAACTTCAGGGCATTGCACAAAAAATACAGACCTGCATTATAATTGTTTTGAAGTAATATTGCTATTTCTGGGCATGCCTTTTATTTTCTTTAATACTTGGTATGAATAACACTCTTGAGTTTTGTAGCTTTAGAATTTCATTCATTAACCTTGAATCCTGAAATAAGGTACAGAGCTTTTTGGATATTTAATACAAACTTGTGCATGTATTCAGTGAAAGTCGAAGTACTATAGATATTGTTGGTGTGCCTATCATGAAAATGTGAGAGGAGAGAATATTAAAAATAACTTATTATATCAATTAGAATCGAAATGTCTAAAACAAGAACAAATATGAGGGCTAGCATAAATTAAACACGTCCTCTCCAGGTTATGACACTCTAAGGACTGATCATAACCTAAATTGTTAAAATATTTGAAATGAATAAAGAACAGTGTGTAAGAGGAGCACAGAAACAACTGTGATGGCAGCGAGCAGAAGCGGGAAGAGCAGCTGCAAGTCGGCCTCATTGACTCTGGGAGCAAGCGAGTCAACGCAACAGGTACACAAAAATGCTGGAGAAACTCAGCGGGTGCAGCAGCATCTATGGAGCGAAGGAAATAGGCAACGTTTCGGGCCGAAACCCTTCTTCAGACTCACTCAACATCCCAGTTCTACCCGGCTTGGTGGTTGCAGCTCGGGCTGGAGGGTGTGGGAGTGAAGGCAGGCAGAAATAACATTCCCACCTTTAGAAGATGCCTGGAGCAGCCGGCAAATTCATAATGCCTGTGTGCCAAATGCTCATTCGTATGTACAGGCTGCCCTTGAATCAGGCATTCATAACGTGAGGAGGATCTGCAATATTAAGGAAATGAAGTGACAGCTAAAATGCCGTTTCTGGCCATTACTGCTACAAAATAAAATGTGTGTTTTGAAATGAATTACTGGTTATATACTTTCTGATTCAAATGGTTTTCCTCTTTAATGCTGAATATCACATCTCTAATAAATTGGTGATTGATGTGTACTTCCCGTTTACTGATTTGGTCCGGTCTTTAATTAATGTCTGTCACTTCTCTCTCAATAGTAGTGCATTG
This sequence comes from Amblyraja radiata, assembly GCF_010909765.2. Classification (NCBI taxonomy): domain Eukaryota; kingdom Metazoa; phylum Chordata; class Chondrichthyes; order Rajiformes; family Rajidae; genus Amblyraja; species Amblyraja radiata. Next base: position 67,348,457 of record NC_045960.1, read on the forward strand.
ACGGTCATTGGCAGTTACATGAAATAGAGCAACACAACAAGGAACCAGGCCCTTCAACCCATCTTGTGCATGCTGACCAAGTCAGCATTTTTAGCTCGTTCCATTTGCCTGCATTTGACCCATCCATATCCCTCAAAACCCTTCCGATGCATATATCTGTCCAAAGTCATATTTGTATCTGCTTCTATAGCTTCTATGGCTCATACGGACTATCATCTGCGTGAAAAGTATTGCCCCTGAGATCCCTTGTAAAACTCATCTGAAGCCTCTGCTCTGTAGTATTGGAATCCTCTATCCTGGGTAAAAGAGTGAGTGTTATTTTTATCCATACTTCTCATGTACATCTCAATAAGGTCACTCCTCAGCCTCCTGTGCTCCCAGCCCATCCATCCTCTGACTGTAACTCAAGCCCTGGTAACATCCTGGTAAATCTCTTCACCACCCTTTCCACTTTAATGATATCATTCCTATAGCTGGGTGACCAGAACTGCGCACAGAACTCCAAATATGGTCTCACCAACAACTTGTACATATGCATCATGATGTCCCAACGTTTGTGCTCAATACCCTACCTAATGAAGGCAAGCAAACCAACTGCCTCTTCACAACAGCCCAATCAATTTACCAATGTTGGGTAACAAAGCACCTGTACTCCCAGATCCCTCTGTTCTACAACACTCTCCAGTGCTCTACCATTTATATGCAAGTCCTATCCTGGCTTGACATATCAAAGTGCAATAATTCACACTCGCTTGTCAAAATTAAATTCCATTTGCCATCCCTTGGCCCAACTTTCCATCTCGTTCTTGTAAACTTGTCGGTGTGCAGTGTACCACCCTTTTTGATAGTCTGCAAATTTACTAACAATATTAACTACATTGTCATCCGAATCATTAACAAACAGCAATGGACCAACCACTGACCCTTGCGGCACTCTGCTGGTCACAGCCCATCAGTCAGACAATACTGCAGGGTTTTCACATCCTACCCCTCCCTCTGGGTCTGTTCCCCCATTCCTTACTTTTGAGGGTTTCCAAGTTACACACCAGGGTCTCCCTGTCCCAAACCTCACTCTGGGAAAGGCTGGGAACTGTTACCTTGCTTGCTCTATTGTGGTTCTTTACGTCGTCTCACTCACTATCAGAGGTCTCCCTGTTCAAACCATTTGTTCTGGGCAGAGCTAAGGCCCATCTCTCCCACTCCCTCTGTTGGGGGTTTCTGCCCCAGCCTTCACTTCGCCCAGGCTCTGGGGAGAAGGGAGGGAAGGGTCCTGGTCTCACCCGTGGGACAGGGGAAGTGTACAGGGCTCAGGGGAGGGAGGATGCATGTTATGCGTGTGAGCTTAGCGTGCACTCCACAAACCTCTCCAAGAGGTAGACAAACATGGGGGAGCACTACAGCTGAGAGAAACAGTGGTAAAAAATGACGTTGAATAGCTGAAGGTTGTTGTAAGTGCGTAAGTTTTGATCTTGAATTTGTGGTAAAGCTTTTTTTAAAGAAAAATATATTTTGGCATGTGTAGGCAGATTGATAATAAAGTTAGTGATTTCTTCTTGGAGCAATGCAATTACTTTTAAGGAAATACTTATTATGTAGACGCGGCAATAGGCCATGCGGCCCTTCGAGCCTCATCCATCATATCATCATATGATCGTGGCTGCTCTTTGATCTCAATACCATTAGCATTTAACTACTCAATGCAAATGGTATTTAAGGAGTGTCTGTCTGGCCTAGGCATGGAAGGCCATGGACCAAGTGCTGGAAGATGGGAAGATGGGTCCCCACTGGTCAGCTGAATGGCCCAGTTCCAAGATTATGGTTCTATGACTATTACCTTATTACCACTCTCTCCTAATATCTTTTAATGCCTTTGCCGCTGTCAATAACCTCCTCAAATACATTCATCATTTATTTATTTGCCTCTGTACTCCACAATTTGAGATTTGTAATAGAAAAAAATCAAATATGGTTAAAGTGCACATTGTCAGATTTTAAAGGCTATTTTGAAAAATGTTGGTTTCACCATGTAGAAATTTGCAGCTGTGTTTATACAAGTCCCCCCCACCCCCCATTTCAGGACATGTGATTTTATTTCTATTACAAATCTCAAATTGTGGAGTACAGAGGCAAATAAATAATAATGGGTCTTTGTCCCAAACATTATGGAGGGCATTTTATGGGTTTAGGCATACAAGCTATTTAGTTTTGTAAGAACGAACATTAACGATGCTGGTTAATACACAAAAGGAAACAAAGTGCTGGAGTAACTCAGTGGGTCAGGCAGCATCCCTGGAGATCATGGGTAGGTGACATTTTGGGTTAAGACCCTTCTTCAGACTTCTTCAAAAGAAGGGTCTCAACCCGAAATATCGCCTATCCAATTTCTCACAGGATGCTGCCTGACCCACTGCATTACTCCGGAACTTTGTGTCCGTTAAAGCCATTTTGTATTGATGGTGTTGCAATTTGGTGCAAGTAGCATTTGATACTGCTTCACAGTGAATTAAGATTAGGATACTCCGGGACCTGGCAATAGTAGCAATCTTATAAATGTCAAACGTGAAATAATACAGGAAAGCAATTCCAAAAACAAAACAAACAAAAATATTGGAATGTATAGCCATGTGCAGTGACTGGAAATGCCAACACTAGTGGGTATCTCACAGAGGAATTTTGGAATGCTCTTCAGGTGCAATTCAGGTCTCTGCACTACCTGAACAATGTGCAAAGATGCCAAGACGGGAGAATATAAGGAATAGTTCAAAATGTAAAATCTTGAACTCTGAGGAACAATGTTTGAGAAAGATTAATCCCTGCAACTGTTCATTCTTTAGACACTGCATCAAGATTAATTCACTAGCTCTCAGGTATTGGCCCTTGAGGGAAAACAATAAACTTAGCTTCATCCTAACTATATTCATTTATGTTTAAACTTGGATAGGTTTATTAATATTAATATTTGGGAGAGCATGTTTGGGCATGGCCCCAGCCTAGAATATGTTTGATTTTGCATTATGACAATTTTTGTTTGAATAAATTCCATTTGTGAAATAATGATGCTGGGTTTGACTTTTCAGCTTTCATCCAAAGTGATACAGTGAGCAAGTTATTATATTTCCTGTTGTCTCATGGGCAACATCACAAATCTTTCAAGAGTGCATTTGTCAATATAATTGAGTGGAAGAGAGAAGGAAATAGACTCATTATTGAACAACCATTTTATTGCTGATTTCATATTGAACTACTTGATCGATCAGTACAGTTTCTGATAAGTACAAATGTGATGACATTTTATTGCTTGTTTGAGTATGTCTTTTTTTGAAAACTTTTAACACAGTTGCAAAGTTCCCAGGTGGAATCCATTGGATCCTCATTTGGATAGCACAAAGTAGAGCGAGTAAACTAGCTAACTAAAGATTTTCCGCTTTGGTGGAATTGTTGGTGGAAGAATTTTGTCCTTTTGATGCATTAATCTTAGAGTTGCTGACAGTTAATTATCTGCATTTCTTTTATTTTACATTCCAGCTCGTCTCAACTGAAAATACTGAAGCTAATCATTCTGAGTGGTTACACGGAACTGTCATTTAAATAATGCTGTATCAAAGATTACACAATTCTTCGTAGTGTAATCCATGTATCAGAGAACACAGAATAAATATACATATTTAAGTGGAAAGTCTGTTTTTGGCATTCTTTGGCCTCATCAGGAAAGAAACGAAGACTATATATATTATGGGGTTTTTTCCAGCAAGCTAATATCAACTGCATTCTGATCTTCCCTACCACATAGTCACATATATATGTGCCTCGTGCAACTTTATTGAATTCTGGAAACATTTGAGGACTTAATTTATTGCTTTAGTGTCACATTATAGCACTGAATTATAGAATCCATGTTGATTATTTATTATTTGGAGCATTGCATTTAAATGAGAGTGCATATCTTAGATATATTATGGAGACTTAAAAACATTACAGATGCTGAAATCTTGCCAAAAAATAGTGCTGGAGGAAATCAGGCAGCATCTGTGGAGGAAATGGACAATTACTTTTTTTGGTGGGATCCTTCTTCAAACTGATGGTGTAGGTAGAGAAAGCTGGGGTACGGCAAAGCCTGACCAGCAATGTGGAGGAACATATTTCTTGTATAATGTTAACTGAAATATGGTTGCTTTGTTATTCAGAATTATGGTTTTAATATAAAAAGTAAGATATAAAGTAATACTTATAATTATGCAACAAGCTAATTAGGTAGGCTAGTTCGGTAAAAATTGTATCTCCATGATAATTTTGTGAAATCTTTACGTTTGAAAGCAATGAAGAATAATTACCTAAATTACGACACAGATTGCAAGCGGTGAGACTTGAAAAGAACATTGTGTATCCACGTGAGCTTTGCACAACCATAATTTCTAGTGTATTCCTATTTAATTTCTTTAAGACAAATGTTGAATGAAAAATTATAATTCATTAATTTTGTAGCTTTGTGTTTTGTTCGCTTAGAAACTAGAGCACAGGAGAAGCGTCGTCAGCATCAGGCTATGCTGCGAGCAACAGGAGTCAACCATCCCAGCTGCCTACACGGTTCTGCCACCTATCGATTCATGCAGTGCCCTTCATCTGTCACCCTCGGATCCTCCAGAGACCCATCTCAAGTTCAGCTTTCCAGTTTAGGGTCTTGTACTCTTCCAACGTCCCTCAACATGACAGGTTTGTATGCAATCACATCTCAAAACATATCCAAATATTGCCCAACTTTGAAATCCAATTCCAAGCCAAATCTGTTGAATGAAGCTTTAAGCAAACACCTGTCACCTCTACATCACCCGAGTATTCCTTCCCTGGGATTTTTGAATGAAAGGAACAGAATTTTGGGACCTTCATGTAGAATCAAGTGCCAGAAAGGAAGGGAAAATCAGAATTGAGGAAAAAATGTGACTAACGAAAGGAAAGTATATACCTTCATATTTTCATTATAGAAACTTTTCCGAGAGTAAGGGACCAACATGATTTTATTGTTTTGAGGCTTTCCTGATATAACAAGTGGTTGGGCATTCAGTTCCACAACCCGATTAAAAGGTATATTCCACCGCAAATGTAATATCTAATTCATCTTTTTTCCTCATCTTGGATATTTGTAAATAATATTGCAGTAAAAGTTTTTTTTTCAGTGTTGACAAATTAGTGAAAATATGTAACTATCACTTTGAAAGACATTTTATGGTTGTCACAAGGGATAGTGAATTTAATCTTTCTGATATTTCTCCATGTATTGTCATAATTTGTATGTTTAACGTATCCAAAGGGAAGCATATAAATGTATTTGTATGTAGGTTTTAATATTGTTAAGAATGAAATTACATAAGGAAGATGATTCTATAATTTGATTCTTTAAAGCATTATGTTTTTTTGCATTAATTGCATATTAATTGTTTTCATCAATATCTTTGCACTTTGATACTTGTTACCTACAGGACTGGGTACTACTTCTGATGCAAGGTAGACAAAAATTCTGGAGAAACTCAGCAGGTGAGGCAGCATCTATGGAGAGAAGGTATAGGCGATGTTTCGGGTCGAGACCCTTCTTCAGACTGATGTCGGGGGGGGGCGGGAAAAAGAAAGGAAGAAGCGGAGCCAGTAGGCTTGTGGGAGAGCTGGGGAGGGGAGGGAGAAAGCAAGGACTACCTAAAATTGGAGAAGCCAATGTTCATACCGCTGGGTTGTAAACTATCCAAGCAAAATATGAGGTGCTGTTCCTCCAATTTGGATTGGGCCTCACTCTGGTCATGGAGGAGACCAAGGACAGAAAGGTCAGATTTGAAATGGGAGGGGGAGTTGAAGTGCTGAGCCACCGTGAGATCAGGTTGGTTATTGTGAACTGAGAGGCGGTGTTGGGCAAAGCGATCGCCAAGCCTGTGCTTGGTATCACCGATGTAGAGAAGTTGACACCTAGAACAGCGGATGCAGTAGATGAGGTTGGAGGAGGTGCAGATGAACCTCTACCTCGCCTGGAAAGTCTGCTTGGGTCCTTGGATGGAGTCGAGGGAGGAGGTAAAGTCACAAGTGTAGCATTTCCTGCGGTTGCAAGGGAAAGTACCAGGGGAGGAGGTGGTTTGGGTGGGAAGGCACGAATCGACCAGGGAGTTACGGAGGAAGGGTCTCTGCAGAAAGGGGAGGAGATGTGGCCAGTGGTGGGATCCCGTGGGAGATGGCGAAAATGTCGGAGGATTATATGTTGTATGCGACGGCTGGTAGGGCGGAAGATGTGGACAAGGGGGACTCTGTCCTGGTTACGAGTAGGGGGATGGGGAGTGAGAGCGGAGCCATGAGATATAGAGGAGGCCTCATCTATAATAGAAGAGGGGAACCCACGTTCCCTAAAGAATGAGTACATCTCCGATGCCCTGGTCTAAACACCTAATTCTGGGTGCAGATGCGGTGTAGACGGAGGAATTGGGAGTAGGGGATAGAGTCCTTACAGGAAGCAGGGTGTCAGTCAGTTGTCTGTTACCTGCGATGGAGATGGTGAGGTCTAGAAACGGTAGGGAAATGTCGGAAATGGATCAGGTGAATTTGAGTGCCAGATGTTCCCTCCGTAACTCCCTGGTCAATTCGTCCCTTCCCACCCAAACCACCCCCTCCCCTGCTACTTTCCCTTGCACCACAGGAAATGCTACACTTGTCGCTTTACCTCCCCCCTCGATTCCAACCAAGGACCCAAGCAGTCTTATTAGGTGAGGCAGAGGTTCACCTGCACCTCCTCCAACCTCATCTACTGCATCCGCTGTTCCAGTTGTCAACTTCTTTACATCGGTGAGACCAAGCGCAGGCTTGGCGATCGCTTCGCTCAACACCTCCACTCAGTTTGCAATAACCAACCTGTTCTCACGGTGGCTCAGCACTACAACTCCCATTCCGAATCCGACCTTTCTGTCCTGGGCATCCGCCATTGCCAGAGTGAGGCCCAGTGCAAATTGAAGGAACAGCACCTCATATTTTGCTTAGATAGTTTACACCCCAAAGGTATGAACATTGACTTCTCTAACTTCAGGTAGTCCTTGCATTCTCTCTCCTTCCTAGCTCTCCCACAAGCCTACTGTCTCCACCTCTTCCTTTCTTTTTCCCGCCCCCCCACACCCCGACATCAGTCTGAAGAAGAGTCTCGACCCGAAACGTCGCCTATTCCTTCTCTCCATAGATCCTGCCTCACCCGCTGAGTTTCTCCAGCATTTTTGTCTACCTTCGATTTTTCCATCATCTGCTGTTGTTTCTTAAACACTTACTAATGCAATGTATTTTCTATTTAACATTTAACAAATAATGTTCGACACAAAATGCTGGAGTAACTCTGCGGGTCAGGCAGCATGAGGTACCAGGAGCCCATAATGGCCCATTGTCGGCTGGGGAAGAGGTATTAACGAGAGCAAACAGTGGAACTGGTAGGACGACTAAGATGGGGGAAAGGCGGGGGAGGGGGAGTGGGAAGAGACAGAGAATGCAGGGGTTACTCGAATTTAGAGAATTCAACGTTCATACCGCTGGGTTGTAAGCTGCCCAAGCGAAATATGAGGTTCTTTTTCTCCAAATTGTATGAGGCCACATGCAAATTGGAGGAACAGCACCTCATATTTCGCTTGGGCAGCTTACAACCCAGCGCTATGAACGTTGATTTCTGTAATTTCAAGTGATACCTGCATTTCCTCCCTTCCCCTCCCTCCTCCCCCACCCTAGTTGTCCTACCAGTTCCACTGTTCGCATCCCTGTATCCCCTCTTTCTCAGCCAACATTAGGCCATTATGGGCTCCACCCTTCCTTAGTCATCTGTTGCGGCCCTGATTTGTTCTGGCCTTTTCATACCTCCATTTTCCCTCCACCCCCAACATCTACCTTCAAACTGATGTAAAGTCACCCATCCTTTTTCTCCAGGGATGCTGCTTAACCCGCCGAATTACTCCAGCACAATGTGTCTATCTTTGGTATAAACCAGCATCTGCAGTTTGTTCCTACACGTAAGAAATAATGTTCATGTCCCACCCACCCTCCACCAAAGTCAATGAGTAATGGTCATTGTAACAATTTATTTTCATTTCTGAGACTATAATCAGGTCATGTATTGGCACCTCTGCCTATTGTCATGCAAAGAACTTTCTTAATTTGGAAGGGAATTGAGCAAGTGAAGGACATTTGGAATTGAGCCTGATCTAGCCCCCACATCAATTCGCACATCCATTGCAGCTGGTTGTATTTAAAAAGGTGTTCGACCTTTCTCTTTGGTTCTTCCAACTTGTCTTTGGGAATGTTGAGCTCAGTTGCAGTGCACCCTCAGTCATTCCAGCTGAAAGTAGCCAATTAGTGTATATCAAAATAGCCTGGTTTGGAGATATAGATGAAAAAAATTATATTCATATGTTGGAATGGCATTTTTATGTATTAGAATGACAATATACTGCTAAAGTATAATGTATGTACACACTCGCACACTGACTCACACTAAATTATTCATTTTGCATATTGTCATCCCTAGATCTGGAAGTAATGTGAAAGGATAACAATTCAACATTATTATTCCAACATAAAGTTAACAATTTAACATTATTATTCCAAGAGGTAAAAATCAGGTAATTACAGAATAGCAGCAGAATAGCAGTGTTAGCTGCCATATGGCATAGTGGAGAAGCAAATACTTAATTAAATGGCTAGATTTATAGAAACAACAACTGAAGTGACCGTTTCCTAAGGTACACAAAATTGCTGGGGAAACTCAGCAGGTGCAGCAGCATCTATGGAGCGAAGGAAATAGGCGACGTTTCGGGCCGAAACCCTTCTTCAGACCGTTTCCTAATATTGGTACATCAAATTCAAACAACGGATGTTAATGTGCCAAGAATTTTAAATTTCTGCCTTAAAAACAGGCAATTTAAATTTGGTTTAAACTTAAATGATAATAGTATAATTACCGGTATGATAATTATACCAATTTACTATTAGTCATAGTGATACAGTGTGCAAACAGACCCATACTATGCCATTCTCACAACATAACATTAATAAATCTTCTCTTTTTGTTGGATAAGATCAAAGGTTACACAGCTATATAACAGGTGTTCATTAGTCAAAAAACAGCTGAGGTTTGGTGTGAAACCAATTTAAAACCTTTGAATTTCATTGTTCATCGCTGTGGAATCAAATTTAAAAGGAGAATGAAGGTGTCAGACAACGTTTTTTAAAGGTTTTATTTTAGTATAAGGGTACGGTTTAAATCTGGAAATGCAATACAAGTAAAATTACCTATAACTTATACTACGTCAGTGAAGGTAATTATTTTCCCCAATTGACACAGGGTTCATTTGATGTAATCCTGTTTCTGGATTACATCTTGTTGAATGCATTGTTGGAACTTTAATATCCAGCATGAATGCTTGTGAGTGCTCACTATTGGTATATTGGAATATCGTATTATGGGCAATACCTTGATTTGAGAGTCTCCAAATGTATACCACATGCATCTTAATTTACATATCTTTGTATAGTATGGAAATAATGCATAATGAGATCACATTGTCTTTTGAGATTCAGGGGGGTGAAATCCCTGAGCAATTTAGTTGAGATTTAACAAATACCAACCAAGCTCTAATCAAACTTATGAGGAAGGTTTGTTTACGAATTAGCTGCTAACACTAGCAAAGTGAAGACATTTTGATTAGTTTGGTTATGAGTAAGTCAGGTGATCACAGTCATGTTCCTTTCGCCACGTCTAAGAAAAACAAAACGCAAGGGCAACTTAAGCTTTTGATTGTGAGGATTTGTTGCATGAGCTAGAATCAGATGATCATTTCTGTTCTCGTGCTACATTCTATTCATGTGCGCATGATTTTTTTTGAATAAACACATTCTTATCGCATTTATCCTCCAGCAGTAGATCTTAATTCCACGTACATCATTTTATTTATTCTATCAGTAGCTGTAACTATCATTTTGTTTCATTGATTTTATTTTCTAGTTATGATATATTTAATGTGCAAGATATTCAGTAAACAAAGGAAGATTTTGAAATGTGGCTTTAAGGCAAACTCAAATGCAAAATGTACTTTCATGTAAAAATAATCACTTCATTCAAACATTTCTTGACAGATTAAGGAATCTGTTGAGTTTGTTTCGTTTCTTTTTTTTCCATGATGTTTTAAAAATCCCATCCTTTTTAAATTGTCACATCACACTTTCTGTTAAAAATTACTCTTTGCCTTTAAGAAGATATTTAGTCATGAAATGAGGCACGTTTTATAACATTAGTCTGTTCTTAGTATCATGAGCTGAGAAGTGAAAGAGGCGAGGTAGATGAGTAATCATGTTGAGTGTGGAAATGGAAGATGCAACATTATTTTCACCGGTTTTTATTTGACTGCAGATGGAAATAAATAATTTAATCAATAATTGAAATGTTTACATTAAAACTATTTATATGTGTTATGAATGTAGTGCACATTTATTCATAATAATGTTTCAGTTAATGCAGTCAAACAGATTCTGGTTTAAAAGTGCTTGTTGCTAAATGTATTCCAAATTTGGTAATTCTCCATTATAGCACCAATGCATCCAAATATGATTGCAAAAGCACTCTTGATTTGAACTCATCTTTTGCTCCTCAAATGAAGCTGTATTTAACAGTAGGTAGACAAAAATGCTGGAGAAACTCAGCGGGCGAGGTAGCATCTATGGAGCGAAGGAAATGGGCAACGTTTCGGGTTGAACACAGTAATTTGATTCTGGTTAGTATGTGAGCCTCTTTGAAGGAAGGATCTAAATGACCTGAATTCAATTTGTTTTCCTATCCTGAAATGGAAAAGTATATATTTCTGCAAATGAGGAATTAGCTCCTACATCCTATGTTGTTCTTTCAGTAATTCCCATTCCATCCGGTACCTATACCTATATTCACTAAAATATATACATGACATTGAAGTATTAACTGTAACATTTTTTGGTTCAATTGCTAATAATTCTCTGATAATATTTGGCAATTGATGCCAAACTTTCTTAATAACATTTTGAGGCCATTGTGGTTTTTGTAGTGTGGCCAAAAATGTTTTTCTTGGTATTGTCCTGAGAGCAAGAGGAAACTGGAACTGGGACAATACTGAAACAGCTGTTGTAGCAATTGTAATGTACTCATAAAAGAATTATGTTAATATATGGTAAAATGCACGTTAATTCTATCAATTTAAATTTGACCTTCTGGTTAGCCAAGTGAAGTTTGTGCCATTATATTAAATGTTTCAATTAACGGATTATATTGCTCAACTGCATATATGATATATGCTTTATGCTGAAATAATAAGTCAATGTTTATTCTAAATAACTAGTTTTTCTGTTTATGTTTGATGTAATTCTCTAGAGAAATCATTTGAAAAGCTGTAGAAATTTTATTGACATGTATAAGATACAGGTTTATAAATGTATTTAGAAATATTTAAAATACAAGTTGGGGGTTTACTCGATTTGCCTTTTTTTACCAATTACTTTTCTGGATTGGGCATTGGATGGGAGTGTTTGTGATTTTTACTATTTACAAAATTTTGGAGGTTTGGTGCCAAATCGTTTGAAATTTGCTAATATATAAGGTAATACGACCATCAGTTGCTGTCTATAGGTATTGCACATGAAATGGAAATGTATAAATACACACAAGACTAGAATAATCTAAATTCAGTAAGTTAACTCAGTATTTTAATTCAGTAGCAGGGTGGACAATGCCCAAGTTATGGGCTTCTTGTGGCTTAAAACTACACATTATAAACATGCCTTCAGGTGATATTCAGTTCGTAAATGTTAGGTTTTTTTGGGGGGCAATCAAATCCAAAGCATGCATGTGATATTATCTCAATGGCATAGTGAAAGTGAAACAATTTTACAACCTCATAGTTTAATTGGGTTTGAAAACACTCCAATAATTGCATAACTGATGAACTATTTTGCAACAGTTAGATTTTTCAGTAGCATTTATCTGATTCAACAGAAGAAGAATTTGAAGGCAAAGATAAGCCAACAGTATTGAACAATTTTTAACACTTTTCACATTGAGTTTGCAATCTGATAAATAAAATTTTCATTTAAGTTGCCAGTAATATTAAATTGTGCTTTACTGTTGGGGTTTAGCACAGAATTATTTGAGTATTACAGTGACAGTGCTTTTGTACTTGTATTTTCTTCATATGTTAGAAATTCCCTCCTGAATTTCCCTTCCCTCCTAGAATTGAACAATTTCCCTCCTGGGATAAATAATGTTCTGTCGTATCGTTCTATCATATATGGAAATATCCTGTTGAGGGGCAGGGGCTATGGGGATGAAAGTGAGGAATATTTTGTGGCACAAGGTAAGGTAAGAACTATTCAGAAATGAGCAAGATATAAAATAACCTAGCATTCATTTTAAAACTCAAATGGTCGCCTTAAAAAATGAAAATCTGCTCCTGCTTCAAGGAAATGCTAGGGTGATCTATTGTACAAAGCGGGTCCATGTTTTCTATTAATACAAGTACCCAAGCAAGCAGAAAAACTTTCAGAAGTGTTCAATTTGAGGTTTTTAATTTTCCATTTAGTGCTCAGCTGTTTGCATTTGTTATATTTAAAAAAAATAGTGGTACTCCTGTAAGTAGTTGACAATTTCATGCCAATAGCGTACCTCTGTAAGTTTAATATCCTTCAATCTTTTTGGTGGTATTGTGGATTTTGTGAAGTTTTGATGTGTGTTTTTTGGTAAATAAACTTGATTTGTATGTTTTCAAAAAATATTTCCTCTTGTATTCTTCCCTTTTGTCTGTGATCATGCGCGCACATATGATAACCAAAGTGTATAAACTGCAATAAAAACGGAAAATACTGGTAATACTCAGCATAATTCGGAAGAGAAACATAATTAATATTTCACCTCTTCTGTGCTGAGTATTTTGAGCATTTTCTGTTCATATTTTAGATTTTCACCATTGCATTTAAAAAAAAATATATCCACCTTGTTTGTGGATTGATTCATTTTCAGTGTAGAGATTATTTTTCCCTTGCTAAAAACAATCTTGCCACTAGCATTTGGTGGGATATAGTCATAAGCTGTCTCTTATCAATCCTTTAATGAAATCATAGGACATGGGGTACAAGCGCTGTCTGATTAGAGCTAAGGGCATTACCAGAGCCCCCACACACCCACAATTCGGACTGTTTATACTGCTTAACTCTGGGAGGAGGTACCGCAGCATGAAGAGCGGGACAACCAGGTTCTGCAACAGCTTCATCCCCCAGGCCATAAGATTACTGAACAATCAACAAAACCGAGGCTAGAACTTTTTAAATATCGACACTTTTTAAAAACTTTTTATATATATTTATTTTACAGAACCATGCACATGAGGCATTTTTATGGACGCACCTAGCACTTTTACTTTTACTATTTACCTGATTGGAGAGTCAAATGCAACGAAATTTCGTTCAAGGTGCACTGTGTCTAGGTGTATATCTGAATGACAATAAAGTTTTCATTCATTCATTCATTCATTCATTCATTCATTCATTCATTCATAGTCATTCAGCACAGATATCATCCAAAATCAGTACCCCGTTCCTGCTTTTTCCCCATATCCCTTGATTCCGTTAGCCCTTCGAGCTAAATTTAACTGTCTCTTACGCTAGTCCCATCTGCCCGCATTTGTCCCATTTCCTTCTAAACCTTTCCTATTTATGTGCCTGTCCTTGTACCTTTATGTACCTTTTGAATGTCACAATTGAATAGTTTCAGTTGTGGAATGGAGTCGGAGACTTTGTTTAAAGGTGGGAATAATTTAACTGACCGTGTGATGAGAGGCATCAATCCACTCAATAGGAACTAGATTTGATTTACCACTTCAGATTTTGTTAAAATTCCCTTGCTTGAAACACAAATTTTTGAATAATTGGCTGCTGACCAGTCATCATCCAAATGGATTTGGATGTTCATCAGCAGGAATTTGTATTAAATTTCTTGCTGATTTTGATAATGACATCAACAGAATAAGGGGAGGATACAAAAATAGAATTGCTGTGGTTTACAAAATTTGTGAACTTATTGAAAGCAAGGGGCATTGAGAGTAGAGTCAGAGTCGTACAGTGTGCAAACGGGTCCTTCGTCTCAACTTACCCACACCAGATAACATGACCCAGCTACACTAGTCCTACCTGTGTTTATTTGGCCCATATCCCTCTAAACCTGTCCTATCCATGTGAAACTTGGACAACTTGAATTGCATCAAATGTAGCACATTGCAAATTTGAATGAATTTCTATTGTTGACTTATTGAGGCCAGCTTCACAGGCCAAGAGAATATTATCCTTTCTGGTCATTCTGCGTGTTATTCTATTTAATAATGCAATGAAGGCGTGTGTATATGTACTTGTGTGTATGAGTTACTGTAATTTCCTGCCCTGTTCATTTGTACATCAGTGGAATATCAATTACAGCATTCCTGTGACATGAACGCAAATGTAAACCAACTCAGTCTGTGAAATATATGAATCGGTATGGGTTTTAGGAAAATCCACACATTTCCTTTGTGTACAATTTTTTTAATCACTCCCATCTCTTCTGGCTATACTGGCTCCTAAGTGAATTAGTCATCTGATCCCCTTATATGCTGTACACATTCAACCCCCAAATAAGAATCCATGTATTTCTCAGTTAGACAAATAAAAAGCAAATTAAACAGTCAACTCGCCTATTCCTCAACATTCATTTAGAATTGACTTGCCAGGCTCCCAACCCAACGTGCCATCTTAAATATAAAAAGGCCTCCAGATATGGGATACATCAATGTCTTATTCAGCCATTGAGTTGTTGGACGCATCCAATACAATTATGCCAGATGGCCAGAAGTGGTTGCAATCTAAACAAATGAAGTTTATTGTCTTTCAATTTAAGTAATCATAAATCTGGTTCATGTCCCATCTAATATCCTAATGATGACAATCTTTAAATGGTGTGAAACAATGCTATATTTACAGTTACAGTTCAAATTGACAAAAAAAGTGCTTGGAAATGACAAAAAAAAACAAATTAGTTAATATTTCCCCATTAAATTTCTTATAGCTATTGTAAACTACTTGTTGCATCAGTGTTCTAGTTAAATATTGGACACTGTTTATTAATACCATGTTGATGTGTGGATCATAAAATAACAAAAGGAATCACTGTTGGTGTTGTGGGTTGAAACCTAGTTCCCAATGTGTTCTTGCCTTTCCCTGTAACTTTGAGCCTATGTGGTACACCATGAACAGTGTAGTTAGGACAAAGTTCAAATCAGCTATCATTCTAGTGATGCTGGATTGGGGTCAAGAGTGAAATGCAGCTGAAATGAAACCTTTTGCGCAGGGTGTAGTATCCTAATTGTTCCACAAGTAACATGGGTTTGATCCACAGGTAACCTGTCAGGCACAGGAGGAAAAAAACAATTATTACTGATGGTATGAAATGTCTGGTGTCAAATGCATTTTCTCAAATATAACCACAATTTAATGGTCAGATCACAAATATATTCAATATCTCAGAATACAAATTAGAGAAGACTTCTTACTATTTCCCATTTTGCTAATAAATGGATCCTGTAACATTTGTCTTTAAAATTATAAATGTCATTAGATTTCAAGAAACATAAAGTGATGAAGCTTTAACAATGCTACTAAAATGCAAAATAATTGCATAATTTCAATAGCAACTAACCTACTTCACTTTGATGTATTCCTGCTGTTTCATTATTAAAGGCAGCCATTTAGAACAGCTGTCCCTATGAATTCTCTTTGATTTTCCCTCTGCCCGACTGCTTTCATGATAAGTGCCGGTCAAACTAAATACATTGTTAAGTTTGTGCTGGAGAAGGAAGATTTGGTTGTAATGGTTTATGACAAATTAAATTTGAAAACTTTCACTATTACCATAGAATATGATTTTTTTTTTCAAGACTATGATGTTGCTTTTGTGCTTATAATATAGCCTGGAGTGTACTCTTGAGATTGTCTGCAACAGTCACTGAAATGATGATTACTGCAATGGTTCGTAAGATTATTTTAAATACATGACCTTTAATTCCATTCTCATGGCAGAAAGTTGAGCATAAAAACATTGCTGTAAAGGTTGTGTTCCATTTTTAAAGCTGGGTAAAAATAAGAAAAATAATTTTCAGTTGGGGAAATTATTTCAGAAGCACGAGAAAAGACTGAAGGAACCTGTATTAACTTAATGTTCAAGAGGTAGAAGTTTACAATATTCTGTGGTGTGCAATAAATCAAAGAGGTTGTTGCCTTCAATCTGTTAACCTCTGAGAGGATAAACAACTCGATTCTAAGACAGGCACGATACCAATTTAAAAAAAAATCAAAGGGATTTTGTGAATAATTGCACAATACATCATGGTGATTGTGAACATTCACTGTCCAAAAACTCTGCACATTACAGGAAAATGCAATTATTTCTGATATTTGTTTCCTCATCTCTGCCTAATTCAATACAAGAATTAAAGATTTGTTTGGTTTTACTTTATTGTCACATGTACCAAGGTACAATGAAAAGCTTTTGTTCCAGTCACAGAAAGACAATGCATGATTACAATCGAGCCATTCACAGTGTACAGATACATAAGGGAATAACGTTTAGTGCAAGGTAAAATCAATAAAGTTCGTTCAAAGATAGTCCGAGAGTCTCCACTGATGTAGATGGTAGTTCAGGACTGCTCTCTGATTGTGGTAGATAACAATCTAGTTTTGCCTGATAACAGCTGGGAAGAAACTGTCGCTGAATCTGGAGGTGAGCGCATTCACACTTTCATACCTTTTGCCCGATGGGAGAGGGTGCGACTCGTCCTTGATTATGCTGCTGGCCTTGCCGAGGCAGCGTGAGGTATAAATGGAGTCAATGGAAGGGAGGTGTTGGTTTGTGTGATGGTCTGGGCTGCGTCCACAATTCGCTGCAATTTCTTGCAGTCTTGGATGGAGCTGTTCCCAAACCAAGCTATGATGCATCCTGATAACATGTTTGCTATAACACATTTTGAAGTTGGTGAAGTTGTGGGAGACATGCTGAACCTCCTAAGCCTTCTAAGGAAGTCGAGGCATTGGTGTATTTTCTTAGTCATTGCTTCAACATGGGTGGTCCAGGAGAAGTCGTCGGTGATATTTGCTCCTCGGAATTTGAAGTTTTCAACCTTCTCTACTTCTGTGCTATCAATGCAAACTGAGGTATGTGTACCACTTTGTTTCCTGAAGTCGATCACTATCTCCTCCCTTTGCTATCTAAAGCACCATACATTGAAATGATGAGAAATTACATTTGCAAAACCTATATGTTCTGCTTTAAGATTTGTTTCCGCCACTTGAGAGATGGGTGGCTCGGATCCCATCTCAGTACATTTGTTCCACAATACTTTGTTCAATGTTTTATCCATAAAGTTGTGTTATTTTTTGTTTATTATTTCTCAACCTTTAATTCCCTCACTCATCCTCCCCTTCTCCAGTCACAACTCGTGTATGAAATTTGGCAAAAAGACTAAATGAATGATTTAAATTCTAAAATGTATCGGTGTCGGGATAAGCCAACAATGTTTAGTGACTTTTGAGATTATTAAGTGCACTGGTTTCAGTTACATATAAAAAATACAAATGAATTACATGGCATATTATAACATAGAAACATAGAAATTAGGTGCAGGAGTAGGCCATTCGGCCCTTCGAGCCTACACCGCCATTCAATATGATCATGGCTGATCATCCAACTCAGTATCCCGTACCTGCCTTCTCTCCATACCCTCTGATCCCCTTAGCCACAAGGGCCACATCTAACTCCCTCTTAAATATAGCCAATGAACTGGCCTCAACTACCCTCTGTGGCAGGTTAATTGTTGATCTTGTGAACGGGGACAATATGCATGGTATTGCTGATGCTATTATATAAGATTGGAAAATAGTATTTAAAATTCTGCATGATAAGATTTGGTCACTAAGAACTGAGTTGAGAAATTGCTTAATCAACCGGCTGTAAGACATTGAATTCTCCATCCTGGGTGGCTGAGGATGGTTGTAAATTACGTTTGAGGCCGAGATCGGTAGATTTTGGATCCTAAGGAATTGGTGGACGTGTGGAGCAGCAGTGTCAGTTAGAAAGAACTTGAGCACACAAGTGTAATTCTTGCACAATGGGATAGAAACATAGAAAATAGGTGCAGGAGGAGACCATTCGGCCCTTCGAGCCAGCACCGCCATTCATTGTGATCATGGCTGAATTTTTTTTTGATGGGGAATAGTCTCTTGATAATGTGTACAATTTATTTCCTGTGGGAGGTGTTGGAGACCTAGCCTCACTCTTAAGACAATATTGATTACCGGCAGTGTATTTTCCACAACTATCTCTTTATTTGGGAATTGGGCACAATAATATGTGTTTGAATGTCAATTAACCAGAGTCTCAGTTGATCCTTGATTTTTTTTTTTCAACTAGCAGAATGAAATGCTCAGTACTGATTCCACTGATTCAAATTTGCCAGCATGCATTATTATTGATCAGATGGCACTCTGGTGGTTTTGCACTTTTTTTTGCCTGCTTTACAACCATATGCACAATTGTGCCAAGTGTGGGAACGGTAGAAAAAATACACACATGAAATATTTAGTTCAGTGAGCTGAAATGATAAAAAAAACTTCTTGTGTATTATTCTGGTCATGAAATAATTATCAGTACAGCAGTTGCAAATCATAGCTCTGGATACCAGCTTTTGGAACTGCCCCACATGACATTGGATAGGGTATAAGGATAATGCACACACTAATTTACTGATAGGGACATAAAGCACTAACTATTAATAAATACTGAGTATTGGTGTGTAAACATTCAGATCAAAGAGTTATCCATCATTGGAGGAATCTTAATGTAGAATAAAAGCTTCCTTTTATTTCTGGCAGTGCTGAGTGCTAACGGGAAAATGATACAAATATAGAAACTGAAATTGACAAATATCACGGAGTGGAATTCTTTAAATCCAGATACAGTTTTAAGGAATTGCTCTCCAGAGTGGATGACGATGAAAACCGGATTTCTCTGATTCAAAATGAAAATAGTTTGCAGAATTGATTGATTGTTTCTTACAAGTGTGAGAGAACGATGAAACAAAACTAGCTTATATTGGCAGTTCTGGTTGAAGTTGCTAGCTTCCAGCCAAGTCTCAGACCACTGTACTTGCGATGCTCGAACGCGTAGAAACGGATGGCACTGCATTCATGTAGCAAATCTTATTCCTTTCAACGTTATTAGCAATATTTGCACATCCTCTTCATCTTTCATAAGAAGGAAGTAATGCTGAGAAAACTGCTGCACTTGCAGACACCTCGTGCCTGAAATAAGTTGAGGATGAGGGACATTCCTGAAGAAAGGGCCCTGCCGACTGAACTGACAAAGAATTTTAAATTGAAGTGCAAAAGATTGGTTCAGGCACATGTTGAATATCACCTTTGAACATTTTCATTTAGATCAAAGTAAATTGTGCAAGACAAAATTACTGTATACAACTTAATTGTGATGACATGGGCTCATTATGGTAGAAATTTAATGAGCCAGTTCTTGAAAACTGCATCATTGGTTTTACTTATGTCTGTGCTGGGAAGTATGGTTTTAAAACTTTATGCACAGGAGTCTCGTGGAATGAAAATTAGTGTGATCTGGGCAAGAGAACAAAAATTAATTAGCAGCATGAATAGGGAAAACTATTTGATGATGACTAGAGAATTACACTCTCAGTAAGAGGAGGTGACGGGGATGGAATGGGGAGTGTCAAGAAAATATTTTAAAATGTTTCTTTCTGCAATAAAAGGTCTGTATTGGGTCAGCACATCATCAAAATTTGTGGATTGACATTGTAAATATAATGGGAAAAATAAACACAAAATCAAATAAATAATAGCATGGAAAGTGTCCATTTGGTCCATTGTATTCATTCTGGCCTAAAAATAACTTCAGACAAGTAGCATAGCTTGATCTTTCTTAAATATCACCATGCCCGTACTGATCCTTGCTTTCAATACTTTAGACAATGTGGGATGGCTAATGGAATGAAGGGGTATATATAGCCAAGTAAAAGCAATGCCACAGTTTTAGAATGCACAGAAAGAATATGCTGGTTAAATGTGATCACATCACCAGGTTTATTGGGAAGATACGAGATTAAGTGAAACCAAGCAGGGTAGTAGATTAAAGATTTAAATAATTATGAAGAGAAACTACACTGTATGAGGATGGTAATTTTTTAGTCGTTTAAGTGCTATTGAAGATGTTTGATCATTATATTATGCCATTGTTATTAGAATTTTTGGAAACTTTCTGGGATAATGAAATGTTATCTATTACAACAGCTGAAGACAGTTTATACTTTATTCCAAACAACCAAATGGTTGTTTCAAAAATAAAAAAAGCCAATTTCACCCTTTAGCAATGCTCTTTCCTGGTCAAGATTGGTGCATATAAAATGAGATTTGTTTCTCTCTGGAAATCTCTTCACTATTAGTGACATGGTCTCTAAGAATGGTCAACGTCTTGAGTACAACTGCTAGCCTTCTGGAGACTAATCATCTTTGAGCCAAACTCTCCAATAGGAAGTTGCCTGGTGCATGGCATGCAGCCTGGCATTTGTATATCTGAAACTTATCAACATTTCCTACAATCTTGCTTCATTTCAATTTACATTCGTAAGATGAAAGTTAATTCCAATCAAAACTTGTTTGAAAGCCTCAAATAACCAAATGCATTGAGGTGCTGGCATATGGGAAGATTAAATATGTTTGAAATATCTTTTAATATCAATATTGAAAATTAATCAACTTTTGCCAAGTCTATATTGTTATGATCTGTGCTCTCTGAAGCAGTAGTAATATTTTTAGCTACATTCATATTTATACAGATTATTAGGTATTCAAGCTCTGTTTAGTGGATGAAGCATATCCTCTGCGAGGCTTTTCACTGAAGCCATAAACATTTAAATTTATTACTAGAGAAGAGATCTTCATTCCTTATGTATCAAAATCCTTATTCAGTTCTTTGTGCTGTTTTGTACAACGCGTGATTTCCACTTTAAAATTGTAGCAATAAATTGGTGCAAACTCAAGTACCTTGTGTTTAAAATGCTTTGTTTCAAATACACAACTGTGATTCTGCAAATCCATACAAAGGGGGTGTTGCGGAGGTTAGAGATGCAGTGCGATCCAGGTGTCCTGGTGCAGGAATTGCAAAGGACCACGATGTAGGTGGTATAAGTAATTGGGAAAGCTAACTGAGTGTTATTGCCACTGACATTTAATACAAAATTAAGAAGGTTATGCCTCAGTTTCATCTGATGTTTATAAGACCAGATCCAGATCTACAGTAGATCAACTACTATGCATGGTATTGGTCTCCTTGTTGAAAGAAGAATCACATCAACAGCAGTCCAGAGAAAGCTTACTAGATTAATAATTGGAAAGTGCAGGTTGTCCTCTGAAAAAGGATTGATCAGGTCTCAAATAATATTCAAATGTTAGCACAATGTAAGTGCTACATAATCACCCAAGAATGAGAATCTTTCCCAGTTTTTCCGGTCTTCCCCGTTTTCTTGTCTTGCCTATTTATTTTTTTTCCTCATGGTGACCTGGAAACTAGAGCATGTTGAGTGCTTCCCAGAGCCAACTCTTAGAATATATATATATATATATATATATATATATATATATATATAAGTGTGAATGATGGCTAAAATGTTGTGTATGTGAATGTGGTGATGGTTCCTGTAACTTAAGGAGTCATAACTGCAAGAACGGGAAGTAAATTAATTTCCTGAAAAGTAATTTTCTTAGTTAGAAAAAGTACTACCAGAGTGGTGAAGATTCTAAAACTTGCAAAGTGGCAAATGCTGATATGTACAATTATTAACATTCTAGGGTTCAGAGCCACAATCATGCCTGGTGCATTTAACAATGGCATCCCTCAGGAAATATTAGAACACACTCAGCCATTAGAAAATAATACAGTCACTGGAAGGACAAGCCATGTGCAGGTACAAAACATCTTATTTTAATGCTGTAAGTTTGAAGAACAATTGTTAAAACTAATTTTGAAATACAAACTAAATTGATGTCTTCTTTGACACAAATACTTCATTCTGACAACTGTTGTAGAATAATGTAATTAGGTTATCATTAAAATGTGTTTGTAGAACACATTTGTCAACTTTTAACAGCCTTAAAATCTTATTGAATAAAATTATAGTCTAATTATGAATCTTTTCAAATGACTCAAATGTTTGAGTACTGCACTCTCATTTTGGAGTCATCCATCATTATGGCTGATATGGAAAATGTTTAAACTTAGTATGGGATGATAATGGATGACTTCAAAATGAGATGTCAGAATCGGTACTCAAGAAATTGATGAATTGCTCGAGATTCATAATTTTTAGACTTAGATTTACTTTTTCAGTTGAAGGATGAATTGAAATGCTATGACCATCAAATATCCAAAGTAGTTTTTTATCACATATTCTGTGCTATTAGAATGGGCATTAGTGTTTCTGGTCAGCAGCAGCATTGCATAACTGATTGTTATCGGATTTGGTTATTAGCTGAAGGAAAAAACAAATTTTGCTAGAATTAATTTCATTATTTTTGACATCTTGATTACTCCAGTGATCTTCTTACATAGAAGTTTACAGAACAGAAAAAATACATTATGCCCATTATATTTGCACCAGATTTTGCATGGGCACAATAAATCCAATTCTTGTCATAGTCAACAGCATGGAAACATGCACTTCAGCCCAACTTGTCCACAATGACCAACATGTCCCACCTGTCTTAATTGTTTCTTAAACGTTGCAACTCAACTACCTCCTTTGCCAGCTCGTTACATACACCCACCACTTTGTGTGGAAAATGTTACCCCACAGATTCCTATTAAATCTTTTCCCCTTCTCCCTGAACCCATGTCCTTTTCTTGATCTCGATTCCCCAACTCTGGATAAGAGACTCCCTGCGTGTACCCGATCTATCCCTCTCATGATTTTGTACACCTCCACAAGATCACCCCTCATCCACCTGCACTCCAAGGTATAAGAGTCCCAGCCTGCCTAACCTCTCCCGAAAGCTCAGACCCTCGAGTCATAGCAACATCCTCGTAAATCATCTCTGTACCCGTTCCAACTTGGCAACATCTTAGAACATGATGCCCAGAACTGAACACAATTCTCTAACCGTGGCCTCACCAACATCTTATACAACTGCAACATGACCTCCCACCTTTTCTACTCAATGCTCTGATGAAGGCCAATGTGCCTTTGTGACCAACCTCTTTACCTGTGAAGCTATCTTCAAGGAAATATGTTCTACCTACACTCCTAGATCCATCTCCAATCCAACTCTCCCCGAGCCCTACCAATCACTGTGTAGGTCCATCCCATGTTAGACTTTACAAAATGCAACAACTCGCATTTCTCTGTATTAAATTCCATTCCTCAGCCCACCTGGCCAATCGATCAAGATCCTGCTGCAATTGTTTGACATCCATCTGCAATACCATCCACTTTTGCATCATCTGCAAACTTGCAAATCTTGCCATGTACGTTCTCTTCCAAATCATTTATATAGATGACAAACAGTAACGGGCACAGCACCGAAACCTGAGGCACACCACTAGTCAGAGGTCTCCAGTCCGAGGAGCAACCTTCCACCATTACCCTCGGCTTCCTTCCATGAAGCCAATTTTCTATTCATTCAGCTATCTCTCCTTGGATCCCATGCGATGTAGCCATTTGTGTGAAAATAATTATCCAGCATGTCAAGAATATTTTGCCTCAATTTTGTCCTGTGTTAAAATACTCAATGCTCCAAACATCTTCAATGTTAAGGATCATTTCCTGACTTCCAATGTTTGTCAACTGATATCTATCTTGCCATATTTGACATATTCCTATTATTAGCTTTCCAAATAGAGTAAGAAATATGTTTTCATTCATAATTCCAGAATAAAAAATGTTTTGAATTAATCTTCCAGTGGTCATATTTCAAGAATCTCTACTTATTCTATGTTAATGTTTTTTTTTAACTATTCTTGGCAGGTATCTCTACACTGTGGTGGTAGGCCCTTTCTGTAATGAAGTATCCAGTCATTAGTTTCCTCACTGTGGTTGAAACACTGACACAGTTTTATGATGAACTCTTTAATTTCTCTTTAACAAGCTCTTTTTAAAAGGAGAAGCCTTTGACACTCTTTATCCACCTGCACTCTAATGTTCAGAGAATTCAGAATTTGCAGAGCCAGTTCTATGTGTTAAAGTTTTTTGACATCTTTCAATTTAATATATGATTTAATTTACTGATTCTCTCTGGGAACTCCATAGTAAAATGCACCCTTCACTTAACTGCTCCTTTTGCTGTGCTGTATGTGTCTATCTGGTCCATATCCCTACTCTGCTAATATTATGGTAGGCCAAGAACAAAAGTAAACCCAACACTGATCCTGAGAAACATCAAAGTACAATCCTGTTCCCATTTATCATGTCCTTCCCTGTCCATCAATATATCTTCTATCCTGCTCTGTCTGTTAACAAAAACATGTATTTATAGACTGCTTTATCATAAATTAGCCCAAGGCACTTCAAAGGCGCATTACAAACAAGATTTGACATTGAGCTACACATAACTGATGTCGGGGCAGAGGAAGTGGTCCAAGAGATATCTTAAAAGAAGGTATCCCAAAGATATTTAGAGAGGAATTCTAGAGCTTAGGAGCTTGGCTGTTGAATGTCGACAGAGGGCTGATCGTTACAGTTGATGGGGTAAATTGCAAACCTTGTTTATGTTCTTTATTGCATTTACATAGAAACTCCATAAACTTATCTTTCAGTTTAAGATTCTAGTTCTGTAGAGATGCAAACCATCCTTCCTGTACAGATGCCACCTCCCCAGTACCTGATCTAATCCTCAGGAATATAAAGAGAAAATGCTGTCAGGCTACATGCAGCAAAGAATACTTGATGAAAGAGAAACAACTACAACATTTGTACAGGGAAGACCTGAGTTCCATGCTGCCTCTGGAGGCGGTGGATAGATCAAACAAGTTTTGAAAGGATAATATCGCCTAAGGTCGCAGGACTGGAAGTTATCGATTATATGTGATGAAAGAAAAAGTGGTAAAAATTTGATAGGGCAATAAAATTAGTAATGAAATACTGGATAAGCAATGAGAGATCGCCAAATGCAAGAAAAATGGAGTACATGATAATCATACATTTTTAAGATGTAGGGATTTACAAAGGAGTGTGCTCTATAGGTAAAAGTAGGAAGTTAAACCAATATAAGAATTATTTGATAAAGTGATTAATTGGAAACAAAAATCATACAGAATATAAAAAGTGTTATTGAACAAAGAATGAGGAAAAGCAGGGTAAATGGGAATATCATGAAATATGAAAATAGTACAAAGAAAGATGTAGTGTTTCTCATGTTTACATAATTTGAAAGAATATGTCTGTGAGACATTGATGCTGCCAGTATAACTGCTATAACACGTGTGAGTGCATATGCTTACCGTTTTGTCCTGATCACATGCACCCATATCAGCACAAATTTGAATTTCTCGGCTATTCACTGGCTGTGATTCACTGCCTGTGATTTGTTTTTTTTTCTCTTTGCCATGTTAAAATTATCTTAAAGTTTTCTTTTGTTCCCCTAGAACTCACTGAAGAAGAACAAATTAAAAGTCAGGGCATCTTTTGATATCACCAGGTAGTGCAATATTTATTTGTATTCTTAACTAAGTTATTGTCTGATAAAATCTTTCTTCACCCACACTGAGACTTGGAGTGCTTGACATCATTTGAGGTCAGCTTAGTAAGATGCTTGTATTTGTTTCAGTTCCTTGCAGTTGTATTCCATGTTATTTAAGGAGCCACAGAACTTTTGTCTTCTTTAAAACAGTCACCAATGCATTACACTTGTAGAAATATTATTAGTGCTCCAGAATTTTATCTTTGAAGCTTATTCCTGGATATTTTATGATTTCATGTGAACATAAAACCAAAACTTAAATGAATATTCCCTTAGTTTTAATTTCAGTTATCAATTGGGATCAGTGAAAGTTTAACAGTCACATGATTAACTTAAATACTAAATTGCACATTTTTAAATATAGCTTGCATTGTAATTAACTGCATAATGCCACAAAATATTACAATTACATTTTCAGTTCTGTCTCTTTAAACAAAAAATTAAATTGTCTTCAATCTTTACATATGTTGTTTACTCCATACAAATTTTGTTCTTCACATGTTAGGAATCTCCTTTATTTGAGCGTAATTATGTTTTTTCATTTAGTTTATTAAAATAATTGGCATTGTCAGAAAATCTGAAAAAAATTGCAAACTAAATTCTATGTAAGACAGTGCTTCCACACCTCAAATTTTTTTCCCCTTAAATAGAATCCCAAATTTCCTGGAATTTGACGGTATTTCCTGAAATTTTCAAAAATGCTTCCTGCGTGCTATTTGTTGTTGGGTTTTTTTTTTTTGCGGGCCCACGTTAACAACACAAAGAAGAACAAGGCAAAACAGATCTATGTAACTACACCGCATCTGCCTGCTTCTGTTACTCACTTGTATAGTGTTATGCAAGGCAGCTTTCATTGCTTCCAATAGCTTTCGTTGTCTTCATTTTTTCAACCTGCTCTCATGTGTCTCAATCTCTGCTCTGAGACTGTGATCATGGCTGATCATGGCTAATCATTAAATTGGCGAGGACGAGGTCGTCTCCTTGAAGAAAAAAAATAACATCAAAATATATTGATGTGTGCAAGATTATGGTTGGGTTGATTGAGAAAAGCTAATCATATTTATGGATGCTTCAAGAACTGAAGGAATAGATTTAAATATTTGGGGAAATGATAATGGGGGAAAGTGAAGAAAATAGTTTTCATGTATTTTTTATATTCTTAATAATCTGGAGCTCATAATTTGTGAGTCATAGTGTCATACAGTACAGAAACAGGCCCTTTGGCCCAACTCGTCCATGCCAAATAAGATGCCCCATTTAAGTTATTTGTCTCAGTTTGGCCCATATCTCTTTCAACCTTTCTATCCATGTTATAATACTTTCCTCAACTACCTACAATGGAAGCTCGTTTCATATACTCTGTGAAAATGTTGACCCTCGGGTTACTATTAAATCTTGCCCGTCTCACCTTAAACCTTAGGGTGAATGCACAGTTTTTTACCCATCTATTCGCTTCATGGTTTTATATCTGTATAAGATCACCGTCTCGGCCTCCACATGGAAGAAAATATAAATAAAAAACACCAGCAACGCGCCTGAAATTCAAGAGAGTCAGGGAATGGAAATTAGTGGAGTGGCTATTACTAGGGAGAAGATGCTTGGGAAGCTGAAAGGTCTGAAGGTGGATAAGTCACCTGGACCAGATGGGCTGCACATAAGGGTTCTGAAAGAGGTGGCTTTAGAGATTGTGGCGGCATTGATAATGATATTTCAAGAATCACTAGAGCCAGGAGTGGTTCCAGATGATTGGAAAATTACCAATATTACCCCGCTACACAAGCAGGGAGAAAAGCAGAATAGTGGGAACTATAGGCCGGTTAGTCTGGCTTCGGTGGTTGGTAAGATTTTAGATTCCATTATAAAGGATGAGGAGTACTTACAAGCTTACGATAAAATAGGCCAATGTCAGCATGGCTTTGCGACGGGGAGGTCTTGCCTGACAAATTTGCTGGAATTCTTTGAAGAAGTGAATAGCAGGACAAAGGACAGTCAATAAGATTCAATCTTTATTGTCATTGTGCAGTGTACAGTACAGAGACAACGAAATGCAGCTGGCATCTCACCCAGAAGAGCGAACATAGAATAATGGAACAGTAAAATATATATATGTACATACAGTAGCAGTAGTGCAAATTTTTCCGGGGGAAGGAGTGTCCGGGGGGGGGGGGTGACTGGCAATCACCAAGGTGCAGAGTTAAGTAGTGTAACAGCCGCAGAGAAGAAGCTGACCTAACAGATTGGGGTCTGTTAGTTAGAAAGTCCAGGGTCCAGTTGCAGAGGGAGGGGTCGATGCCCAGGTCGCTGAGTTTGGTGATCAGTTTTGAAGGGATAATGGTGTTAAATGCTGAGCTATAGTCGATGAACAGCATTCTCACGTAGGTGTCTCTGTTGTCGAGGTGGGAGAGGGCGGAGTGAAGTGCCGTTGTGATGGCATCCTCCGTACTCCTGTTCTTGCGGTAGGCGAACTGATAGGGGTCCAGTGTGGGAGGTAGGCAGCCTTTGAGGTGTGCTAGGACCAGCCTCTCGAAGCACTTAGTGATGATGGGAATAAGTGCAACTGGGCGGAAGTTGTTGAGGCTCGCCGCAGTGGAGTGTTTTGGCAACGGCACGATGGAGGTGGTTTTAAGGCACGTGGGGACAACTGATTGGGCAAGTGACAGGTTGAAGATGTCAGTCCAGACGTCTGTCAGCTGCGCAGCACAGGCCCTGAGGACGCGCCCGGGGATGCCGTCAGGGCCAGCAGCCTTTCGTGCATTAATCATGCTCAGTGCCACGTACACGTCGTAGGGGGTGAGTGCGAGGGGCTGGTGATCATCAGGGAGCACAGCCTTGATGACCATCTCTTGATTGTCCCTGTCAAAGCGGCCATAAAAGTGGTTAAGCTCCTGAAGGAAGGAGGCGTCGCTGAATGTGGGGGTAGTGTTGGTGGATCTATAGTCCGATGGCCTGGATGCCTTGCCACATGTGTCGGGGGTCGGAGTTGTTATTGAAGTGCTCCTCAATCCTTAGCTTGTAGCTATGCTTGGCCTTCTTGATGCCCCTCTTCAGGTTAGCCCTGGATGAACTGTAGGCTCGAGCATCGCCTGACCTGAAAGCGGTGTCCCGTGCTTTCAGCAGTAGCCTGACCTCGCCGTTCATCCATGTTGTATACCTAGATTTTCAGAAAGCCTCTGACAAGGTGCCACATGGGAGGCTGCTATGGAAGATGAGAGCCCATGATATCATAGAAACATAGAAAAATAGTTACAAGAATAGGCTATTCGGCCCTTCAAGCCAGCACGGCCATCCAATATGATCATGGCTGATCATCTAAAATCACTACCTTTTGCCTGTTTTTTCACCATATCCCTTGATTCCTTTAGCCCTAAGAGCTATATCTCCCTCTTGAAAACATCCAGTGAATTAACCTCAACTGCCTTCTGTGGCAGAGAATTCCACAGATTCACAACTCTGGGTGAAAAAGTTTGATCGGGAAGGGGGGGGTGGTCAAAGTCTCGAGTGAAGTATGAAAATGTGTTTGAGGTTTGATGCTTGTGAGACGGAGATCAGCTTGTCAGATCATCCTTGATGACAGGTTTCAGAATTAGAATTTAGTGACCAGAGTATTCAGAAGTGGAAGATTAAAGTTAGTTGAATTAATGATAAAATCAAGGCAATCAATGTCACAATGTAGTTAGTAAGGAATAGATCTAGAGAAGAAAAGGGACCAGATGGAGGAGTCCAGCTGGATCAGGAGGAAGGTTCTGCACTTCTGGATAAAGACTCCTGGCCAAGGAAATGGACATGAAGGCAAACTTTAGAGATACATTGAGGCTCTTCGGCCCAACAAGTCGGCACTGTCGAGCAATCACCCCAAACATTAGCACTATCCAACACACTAGGGACAATTTACAATTTTACTGAAACCAATTGACTTACAAACCTGTACGTCTTTGGAATGTGGAAGGAAATCGTAGCACCCGGTGAAATCCCCACGGTCACGGGGAGAACATACAAACTCCGCAAAGATGGAAGAAGAGTTCAATATCATGTGGGAAAGGGAAATGGAGGTTATTTCCATAATTCTGCAGTTATGGTCTGCACGGGGACATATCTAGTTTCAAAGTTATATTTTTTAATTATCATAATTCAATGATATATTTTGTATCTTTCTGGTTAGTGATAGTGGTGAAAGTGTGTTAACTTGCATTTTTCTTCTTTCATAGTTCTGAGCAGCTGAGACCCAGTAGAATTCCAGTGAGAATAAGTGGCATGCTTACATCCCAGGGAAATCTCAACCTCACTAGTTCTGCCAATCATAATCCACAAGTGAAAATATTGAAAGCTGTCCGGCCAAAAGTTGTGCAACTTGAGCCTAAAGGTAGTAAGTGCAAGATCCCTAGTTCCATGTGTTCTCTTACATTGGGGGCGGTATTGTGTACATTTTATTTTATTTTCAACCATAACATTCAACTTGCAGACTGGCAGATACTGAAGCAACTTGTATTATTGTGGCACTGTGATTACGTTACTGGTTAAAATCATTGATCCAGTTGCACAAGTTCAAAACCCAGCACAGTAAACAATTAAATAATCATCTATCCTTGCCTGACTTGGCCTTCATGACACTTCAGATTCACCAAACCAATTGAGAATGCCATCCCAGTTCAGGAAAAATTGTGAATGGACAACAAATACAGTGGTATGTTATGCTGATGATGCCATGCCACCAATGCAATAGCTTGGTGTGGAGATAAACTATTACGTAATGAGACAGTTATGAGATCCAATCTAAATCATGCATGTAACTATCCTCTCACTTGAAACCCAAACAATTCTCTGTGTCCATTTTTGATCCCCATCACCCTCTGTACTATACTCAATAATAATATACTCTTATTATTAATCCTGGAAATTATTTTTTTAAATATTTTTTACAATTTCTTGTGTATAATGGATTTTACATGTTTTCCCTCATAAGCTGTAACAATTGACCGTATCTCTGAGATGCTTTTCTTTCCCCCAGCTGCAACAGTTTGTTTCAAGTTACCTTGTCCCATTAGAATTGGATATTTCTGCTAAATATACCATAGCTTTTTTGTTTTAACAACATAAGTAATTTTCTGAAATCTTTCCATGTATCTACACCAAGCACAATTGCCTTCATCGACCGGAAGCATTGACTGTTTCTTCAGGGATGCTATATGACCCACAGTTTTTCCAGTGTTCTGTTTTTATTTACTTTCTTCGTAAATATGTCTGGTGTTGGCCCTGAAGGCTCAATTGTTATACAGACCCGACACTCTGCAAAGTGATGCAAGAAAAGTCTCTCAAAGGATTTTTATAGGTTCATTATAACCTACTTGCTTTTTAATTCTGTAATTTGTATGAATGTAGAACATATAGCACAAGAACAGGCCACAATGCCTGTGCCGAAAACGATGTCAAGACTAACTCTTATCTGCTTGCACATAATCTATACCCCTCCATGCTCTGCTTATCCTTGTGCTTATTCAAAAATCTCTTATATGTCTCTAAAGTAAGGTATGATGCAACCTTAATTTCTCCATTTGCTAACTTTTGTCTCCTGTATCCACCTGAGATGCTGTCTATAATGTTCTTAGTTTAGTTTAGTGAAGCAGCTTGGAAACAGGACCTTCCGCACAACGGAATCCACGCCGACCTACTCTGGGCAAGAGATTCTGTGCATCTACCCGATCTATACACCTCTAAGATCGTCCCTCATCCTTCCGAGCTCCAAGGAATAGAGTCCCAGCCTACTCAACCTCTCCCTGTAGCTCAGACCCCCAAGTCCTAGCAACATCCTCATAAATGTTCTCTGTACCCTTTCCAACTTGATCAGTACCCTTTCCAGCTTGAGAAGCCTCCAGCTTCCCACATTCTCACACTACTCTTAGCTTGCTCTGTTCACAGTGAAGTATTGTCAGTTGTAAAACTAGGTGGAACATCTATTGGGATGCATTACGGCCTGGTATAGCAACTGCTGTGCACATGACCGCAAGTAATTGCAGAGAGTTGTGAACGCACTCAGTCCATCACGAAAGCCAATCGCCAATCTCAACCCCCTACCTCCCCTCCCCCCACTGTCATCGACTCCATCCACATTTCATGCTGCCTCGGAAAAGCAACCAATTGTGAGCAATCAAGGACTGCTCACAACCTTACAAGGACTGCTCACAATTCTCTCCTCTCTCTACCATCAGGTAAAATGTATAGAAGGTTGAAGGCAGCAGATTCAGCAACAACGTCTTTCCTGCTGTTATCAGATTCTTGAACAGACCTCTCATGCTAACGATGAATGCCCGATCTTCTAATCTGCTTTATGGCCCTTGCACATTTTTCTGCCTGCACTTTCTCGGTAGTTGCAACACTATTCTGCACTCTATCCTCATTTGCGCCACCTGATGTACTCTCGTGTATGATATGATTTGCCTGGACTGCTTTCAAAACAAAGTTTTTCACTTTTTTCAGTACACATGACACTAATAATACCATTTTAATTCTCATCCATAACCTTTGGAGAGGTTATTCAATACCCAGCTCAGTTAATACATTCTTCATTCAAGCTCAACTCCTATCTCCCTTTGTGTATGTTTAACATTAAGCCAACTTGGCCAGACATCTTCTCAACTATACACCTCCCAATTCATAGCTGCTGAGGTGAACCCATAGTGGATGGTTAAATGTAGAAAAAAAGAGATGATTACATGTTCATAAATGTTAACATGCATGAAATCAACAATGGCTCCTATATTATTATCTCATGGATACTTTTATTTTTTCCATTGAATTCCAATTACACTAATTTCCGGCTTATTCTCACCCTGCACATAGCATGCTCCATTCACAGCTTTCTGAGTGAGGTATTCTCAGTTGTAAATCCAGATGGAACATTGCTAAAGGTCAAGGCGGCACAATTGTCTTTGTAATCTGAAGCATAGAATTTCATTGTCCTACACAGGGACACATGACAATAAACTCACTTGAACTTGAACTTGAACTTGAGTGCGTTAGAGTAGATTTCATTTTGTGGCTTTACCTGGGAAGCTGTGTGCAAAGTAAGATTTGGCCAAGAAGGTGCAGGAACAACATAGATATGGTTCCCTCATGTCTGCTACCCGTGATCACAGAATTAACCCAATTTATTTTTCTCATTTGTCTCGGTTGTAGAGTTTCTTGTGAATATGACACACGGAATATCTTAATTTATTTGTTCCATTATAGATCAATTCCTTTCGAATCGGAGAAACACAGCTAGCTGATGCACATTGTAATGACATCAGCAGTACAAGAAGTACATCGTTGTCCATTTGTAACATTCAGAAGCATTTCAAACACTATTCCCAGGCTGAAATGTAATGTCATTTTGAACATGAGATGGGATACTATGTAGACTTGTCTCTTATAATCATCTTAATTTTTTTTTGCTCCATAAAAATGCAGAAATTGAGAACCTTTGGAAATATTTAAAAGATTATTTTGATTTAATATTTCAGAGCATTAGAATTCAAAGATTGAATGTCCTAGTTTGGATCATAAGTATCACACAAATAATTATTGCTTTAATCTGGGAAAAGTTAAGTAAATAATCAATGGATTTTCCTTGGCAGGTAGCATATTGGATTGTCCTGCAATGACCTTCACTCCTTCAGTACTGAAATGTAGTTCTCAAGACTCTGTATGCACTACTAATGGTGAAACGGAAAATCAGCTGGATATCTGTGAGAAGGTACTTGTTGCTTATTTAACATAGTTTTCAGTTCCTTTTGGCTTGCATGGGTCATTCCTCAGCTACTCCGATAGTGTTAAGCTCTTTGCGTCATTGACCTTGGACAGTTTTATTCTACTGAGCACTGCTCTTAATTGACTTGACTATAATTGAATTGTGGATAGAACAGGTTTAGAGGGATTTCGGTCATGCGCAGGTAGGTGGGACTAGTGTAGCAGGGACATGTTGGGCGGTGTGGGCAAGTTGGGCCAAAGGACCCGTTTCCACACTTCACCGGGTAGTGCAATCCAGCACCTTTCACTCTTAGTAAAATAAAATTGGCTTGTAAGTCTTCTTTGAACTTTATCCCCTTCATCTTAAATCTATGCCCTCTAGTATTTAATATTTGTACCTGGGGGAATAAAAAGACTGACTATCTACCTTATCTATGCCTCTCACAATTGTATGTAATTCTATCTGGTCATCCACCACCTCTGATGGTCCAGAAAAAACAATCAAAGTTTGTCCAATCTCTCCTAATAGCTAATAGTCTCTAATTCATGCAACATCCCGGTACACCTCTTTTGCAACTTTTCCAAATCCACCCCACCCTCCCTGTAGTGTGGGACTAAAACAGCATATAATACTCCAATTGTGGCCTAACCAAAGTCTTATGCAGCTGCAATGTGACTTGTCAAGATTTATACTCAGTACTCTGATTGATGAAACCAAGTATACCCTTTCCCAATGGTGCCACATCCTTCCTGTAATGTGACCAGAACTGCACACAATGCACCCTAACCAAAGTCTTATAAAGCTGCTTCATGACATCCTGATTCGTATACTCAATGGCCCGATCTATGAAAGCAAGCATATGCTTTCTTTAATACTCTAGTTGTGTGACCACTTTCAGCGAGTTATGAACTTGTCCCCAAGATCCCTCTGCACATCGATGCTGTTAAGGGTCATGCCATTAATTGTATATTCTCCCCTTACATTTGACCTTCCATAGTGAAACACCTCACACATGCTCAGATTAAACTAAATGTCCCAGCACAGATCCCTTTGGACTCCACTAGTCACAGACCACAACCCTGAATAATATCCGTCTGGCACAACCCTCTGTCTTCTATCAGTAAATGACTTGTGCATCCATACAGCCAGGTCAATGTTAATCCCTTACATCTTAATCTTCTGGATCAGTCTACCATGGGAGACTTTATCAAATGCCTTACTAAAATCCATGTAAACAACTTCCACCGCTTTGCCCACATCGATCACCTATGTTACCTCCTTAAAAAACTCGATCAAGTTAGTAAAACACGACCTACTATGTACGAAGCTACTTTAACGCCCCTAATTAAGGCATTCTCCTCCAAATGGGAGTAAATCCTATCCTGAAGAATTCCCTCCCAATAGCTTCCCTAATAATGTTAATGGGGAATAAAGAAATGGCAAATTAATTGAATACGTTGATTGCGTCAGTCTTCACAGCAGAGGATGCCAGCAAAATGCCTGAAATTCAAGGGAGTTAGGGTGCAGCTTATACTAAGGAGAAGGTGCATGGA
Organism: Amblyraja radiata; assembly: GCF_010909765.2. Taxonomy (NCBI): domain Eukaryota; kingdom Metazoa; phylum Chordata; class Chondrichthyes; order Rajiformes; family Rajidae; genus Amblyraja; species Amblyraja radiata. The sequence continues at coordinate 67,383,578 of NC_045960.1, forward strand.
AAGTTGTAAGAATTGTAGGTGGATAAGTCACCTGGACCAAATGGATTACACAACAGGGTTCTGAAGGTGGTAGCTTTAGAGATTATGGTGGTATTAATGGTGATCTTTCAAGAATCACTAGAGTCAGGAGTGGTCCCAGAGGACTAGAAAATTGCAAATATAACGTTCAAGAAGGGAGCGATTAGTAATGGTGTCAATGGTTATTGGGAGAAGACAGGAGAATGGGGTTGAGAGGGAAAGATAAATCAGCCATTATTGAAGGGCAGAGTAGACTCGATGGATCGAATGGCCTAATTCTGCTCCTATGACCTATGAACAAGAATATTGACGTGAGGCACCGTCCTATAATTCCCTGAATTATCACTATTTTCCTTCTTAAATAAAGGAACATAGGCCTGGGTTCTCTCTACATTCTTCCGAATAAACGATCCTATTCCTAAGAATATTCTCCAATAAATTCCCTTCCACCGATGTGAGGCTCACAGACCTATAATTTATTTTATTTCTATTGCCCTTAAAAACAGGAACAACACTAGGTACTGTACAATTTTTTCAGACATCACCTATGACTAAAAAGGATATAAAAATAGTTGTCAACCCCCCCAGCAATCCCTCCTCTTGCCTCTCTCAATAACCTGGGATAGATTTCATCATTCCCTGTGACCACTTTAACTTTCTTCAGGAGACCCAAACCACCATGTTCGTGATATCAGCACACTCCTTTTTCTCACTATCCTGCATGTCCTTTTCCTTGGTGAATGCCAATGCAAAGTATTCATTATGCATCTTGCCTACATTTCATGTTCTCTTTTAGTCCTCCTGATTATCTGTTGAGGAGCTTTCCTGTTTGCTTTATAATCTTTGTGGTCACAATCTGATGTCAGGTTCCTTGCAGCTAAACCTTGCATAAGCTTCCTTTTTTTGGCTAATTTTGCCACATTTTATTATCCAAGGTTCCTGAATCTTGCCATCCTTGTCTTTCTTCTGCATAGGAACATTTTGGTTCTGAATTCTGCCAGCCTGGCCTTTCCATGAATCCCAATCTAATCTTCCCAGCTTCTGTCTAATACTATTGTAATTAGCCTTCGCTCAAGTTGACACTTTCCTTTAAGCTCCAGTTTTATCCATTACTATTTAAAACCTTAGCGAATCATGACACTGTTGGCAAAATTATCTCCTACTGAAAGTCCGATCATCTAACTAGTACAGTCTAGTATGGCCCCTTCCCTGCAACTGCAAACCAATCTGGATGTTCACATTGTGTCAGAAATGAAGTTTGCCACTTGGTAATTATAACTTGGTCATTAGAAAGGAGCTGAGGAGGAATTTCTTTAGTGAGAGGATGGTGAATCTGTGCAATTCATTTCCACAGGAGGCAGTGGACAGGTTAATGGATATTTTTAAGATGGAGATTGATATATTCTTGATTAGCACGGGTGTCGGGTTATGGGGAGAGGGCAGGAGATTCGGGTTGAGGGAAAGATAGATCAGCCATGACTGAATGGTGGAGTGTACTTTTGATGGGCCAAATGGCCTAATTCCGCTCCTGTAACTTATGAACTGAGAAACTGGTAGGTCCATGTGACATGCAAGAGCTCGGCATTGAGACAACAGCATTCTTGATTAGATATGCTTATGTCATTAGAAAGTCTACTTGCAACTTCAGTATGTCCTACCAATGCTTTTAATCTAGTAAAGTGTCCAATTATCACAAATAGATTGCAATAGCAACAATATGTTATTTTGATCTTAAGTGGGAGTGGTTGTGTCAAGTGTATCCTTTTTAAATAACTTTCATTTCTATTTATATGAGCAAACGACTGCAATGGATTGAAAAGACAATCACAGAGAATGATGTAGCAATGTATTTAATTTCTTGCATGATTAATATACTTTTGGATGAATGAATTCTGAATACTATTTACATAGCTACTTCTGTATCTTTTTTCAACAGCTGTCGCTGGTAACTGGAACAGATCAGATACCCACATATAGGAAGCTTTTTTCATTTTGCACTGATGGCTGACTCTAATATAAAATTTCTATGATTTGTATTGAACTATTTTCTCAAATGTCTTTTAGTCTGCCTGAACTGAGTGTGTGTATGCTGTACCTTTTTTTCACCTTAGGTGAAAACTATTGTTCCTTAATTGTTGTTGGGTTCAAATCCTGAAATTCTTGTCAAAGGTCAGTGGTATATATCTTCATTACACAGAATGTGGCAGTTCAAAATGATGGCTTCCCATCACCTTTGAGGGCACTTTGGGATAGCCTTAAATGGCAAGGAAACTTTTAACTCTTTCATAACCTTTTTTTAAAACATTGGAGTTCAGGAATGTTTCTAGCTCAAAACTAGCAATGCGCAATACTAGTTTATTGCAATGAAGGTGGCTTTCTTGTTATAGGTTAACAAGTTAGACTGTTGGTCTAAACAGCAGGCAATTGTATCACATTTTAAGAACTCATAACACTAGTTCTTAAATGGTTCATCAGAGACTGGATTCTTCAAGAAATGGCTACCGTTGGAAGTATCCATGTTATGTGAAAGAAGTAATATAATTTATTTTGCTGGTTCTCATTCCCACAGACTAATAGCCTTAACACTCACTATGTCAGCAAAGGGCAGACGGCAATGGGGATTAAAAAATACAGAGAGCTGGAGTATCTCAGCAGGTCAGGCAGCATTGGCGGAAGAGAATGGGCAACAATGGTAATAACCTTGATAACAATTTCTGCAGTACTTCCTCTCATTTTTCAAAGTACTAAGAATGAAATTGATGGAGTGAGTGTTACAAATTATTGTGTGTATATGGCATAGCACTAACAAAGGCTCGGAACTGATTATTTCAGGTTGTAAAATATTAAGAAATAGAATAGGAAGAAAGTGCTTGAAATATTCAAAACTCTGGAGCTTTTGTAAATGAGGACGAAACACTGAAATATTTCAGTGTGTAAAATGTAAACATAGCTGTATATTGATAACTTACACTCATAACCCTTTTGTGTGTTTTTTAATCTTCCTTTGCTTGTTTCTAAAATTTACCCAATCTCCTGACTTACCACTCATTTTTAGCAATACTTTAACACTCGTTCTTTGCATAATTTCCTTAGCGAACATGTATGGGTTACCTTCTCATCTGATCCTTATTTCTCAGAGCAATATATCTTGGTTGAGGATTATAAAATATCTTCTTGTGTGTCTGCTACTGCTTATCAGCAGACGTTTTTCACCTTATTTTCCCAGTTCGGCATTGCCAACTCTATCTTCTTAACATTTTTAATTGCTCTTAAGATATTAGTTTCAGATCTATGTTTCTCTCTCTCAAATTGGATGTGAAATTCTGTGCTGCTATGATCACTGATCTCTCCTCTGGAGGATCCTCTTCATGAGGTCTCTATTAGTCATTGGTTCATGCCAGCATCTAAGAACTGTAAATGGCATTGCTTGGAAACCAGTCAATACAAACTTGGACTGACATTAGAAATGTATGAAGCAGTTGAAGCAATATGTTATCAATTGTACTCCCTGAAGGAAATATCCTAAGATGCAAATGCAAATGCAAATATTGTGATTTTAATTGGGGCAATTGATTTGAGTTAATATGAATTGACATATAATGTATGTGAAACATGATCCATGGTGCTCAAAGGATCGGGTCTGTTGCATCATCAAGAAACAACATTTATTTATCATGCATGTCTATATTATAGCAGGTTCCAAAAATACTAGTCTGTATTTATTGCAAGGAGCTGCAGTACTTGCTGTCTGGCATTTATGCGATGTGCATATCTTGCCTCGGTAAAAGAGCTGTTATAAAGTAATTACTACAGGCTGAATTAATACATTTTTTGTATTATAAAAAATGTGGAAATTATCCTATAACCAGGCTTTTTACTTAATATTTAATTAATGACATGTTATACAAGTGCCTGATAGAATGTGTTGAAACATAACTGTTCCAGCACAAAGATGGCTTATTTGATCTGATAACTCACCATTATTCTTGTAGTTTGCAGAAGTTGACAGTCTAAAAAAAACTTTGGATGTTTGGTTTGTTTTCTATCAGGTTGAACTTCAACTTCTTTACACTATGTTATTATTTAGACTGCTGACTGGCTAATGTCTTCTTTGAAAATCACTACAGATGTAGTCTGTGTCACCTTTAAAATGTACATTTGACGTGCTCGTCATTTGAATGATTCGTATATTTTTAAAATGGAATACTTTTTCAAAACTTGAGTTGTATTCTTGATGTACTGATAATTTCTGACGTTAGTACTTTTGTACCAAAAAAAAAATCCGTAATATTGTGTGCATCTAGTGTGATGTGATTGGAAATTGTTGTACTGGAATTCATTGTCATTGTATTTGGGGGTACTGTAAAACCAAGTTAATACATTCCAGTTATTTGAATAATGCAGTGATTAAGGCATAAATTGACCAGTCAATATAACTTTAAATGTGAAAATGACTTTCACCTGAATTTGTAAAGTATTGCAGGGAAATTATTCTCTGTAATAAATGATTAATAATGATTACATGACTAGCTGTGGTAATAACTTTAAACTAAAAAGACAGTTGACTTTGTAATTGTTTGTGAAACGTTCCAATATTTTTGATAAAATAAAAGTTGTTTGAATATCTGAGTAAAACTTAAGACCTCTCTGATAGTTTTCCAACTCTTAACTTAATAGTGTATTTAAAAAAAAAAAAAGATTGTGTTAATATAGTTGCTCAACTAAAGATCTCAGAACAATTTATGGGATTGCTAACATTTAACTTTTTAGTAATTACCTTTTTTTCAGTGTGGCATATCTGGCAAGAAATTGAGGTAACTGATTGTTGACACTTTTACTTTTTAAGAACATTTTAGATTAGATTAGATAGCCTTTATTGTCATTCAGACCGAAGTCTGAACGAAATTGAAGCAGTCATACATACAATACAATACAATAAAAAACAACAATAAACACATATTAACATCCACCATATTAACATCCACCACATATTAACATCCACCACAGTGAGTCCACCCAGCATCTCCTCACTGTGATGGAGACAAAAGTCTTAGGTCTCCGATCTCTTCCCTCCTCTTCTCCCTCTGCGCTGAGGCGATACCCCCCCCCGGGCGATGTTACAACTGTCCCGCGGCTCAAACACCGCGGCCCGGGGTGGTCGAAGCTGCCGCCCACCAGTCCTGCTGACGCAGCCGCTGGCCGCGGCCGAACCCCGGACTCAGGCCACCGCCGCCAGAACACCGTCCCAGCTTTTTATGGCTTTCTGGAGGAATTTTAACACTTTGCATAACAGCTTGTTTTTTTAACGTTGTAAAACAAGTACTGGAAAACCAAGTGTGCAATGAATATCAAAAACACAATTTTAAGCAATCTATTTCCTCTCCCCTGTCGCTCAAACCACATTATAAGTATGCACTCACTTAGATAACAGGTCTTAATTTACACGTGGTTAAAGGACACTTCTTGAAGTTCAAGGAACTTTTTTTCAAGTAAGAAGGAAAGCAAATACTCACCATATATATCATGGTCACATTGTGTTCACACACAGAAATAAATGTCAAAGGATTTTATGGTGTAGATTGGATTGACCATAACCACTACTCCCACGTAACATTTTCTATTAAGATTTGCAACTAGCTAAACATTTTCACTTTGACTACTGCTGAATGTAATAAAAATGTGTTGCAGAAGATCAGCTGAGTTTTTGGTTATCAAGATTTGGATCCAAAGATTTTCATATTTTGGAAAATGTATTAAATAACAATATATTCAGAGATTAATTCAGGTACATTCATCATATTAACTATAGGGGCTCTTGCAAATGAACACCTAAAATTCGAAGTATTGGTGTGGTGATCTGTAATGCTTGCATCTACTTTTCTGAGATATTCAGATCGAATATTTTGATTTTATAGTCATACACCGTCAAAACGGCCCTTCGGTGCAACTTGCACACATCATGTCCCTTATACACTAGTATATACACGACCACATGTCCCATATACACTACCTCCGCCTGCCTGTGTTTGGCCCATATCCCTCTAAACCTGTTCTATCCATGTTCCTGTGTAATTGTTCCTTAAATGTTGCTATAATCCCTGCCTCAACTACCTCCTCTGGCAGCTCGATCCATGCACCCAACACCCTTTGTGTGTTACCCCTTGGATTCCTATTAAATCTTTTCTCCTTCACCTTAAACCAGGGATGGCACAGTAGAGCAGCGGTAGAGTTGCTGCCTTACAGCACTTACAGCACCAGAGACCCGGGTTCAATTCTGACTATAGGTGCTGTCTGTACGGAGTTCGTACGTTCTTCCCATGACTGCGTGGATTTTCTCCAACATCTTTGGTTTCCTCCCACACTCCAAAGACGTACAGGTTTGTTGGTTAATTGGCTTGGTATAAATGTAAATTGTCGCTAGTGTGTGTAGGACAGTGCTAATGTGCGGGGATCGCTGGTCCATGCAGACTTGGTGGGCTGAAGGGCTGGTTTTCGCGCTGTATCTCTAAACTAAACTATGTCCTTTGGTTTTTGATTCCTCTCTAGTTTTTATAAAAACTATTATTCAAAAAAAACTCACTGGGCCAGATTGTGCTCTTCATCCACTTATAGCTCTGGGCACTAGTGTGTTCCAGATTTTTGAGCATTGCAATGTGGTAGTTGTGAAAAAAATGTTGGATGTTAAATGCCTGCACATGTGACAATCCTCGATGCTGACGAACTCGGAGCAGAGTTTAGACTCGCTGATTCAAGGGCATTTAGCCCTTCTGCTTCATGCTAGTTTTGCTTATCAGATACTGCATAGCTCGTTTATTTGACTGGGATCATTGAGCAGGTATAATGGATGGGATTTATATAGCGCCTTTCTAATACTCAAGGCGCTTTACATCGCATTATTCATTCACTCCTCAGTCACACTCGGTGGTGGTAAGCTACTTCTGTAGCCACAGCTGCCCTGGGGCAGACTGACGGAAGCGTGGCTGCCAATCTGCGCCTACGGCCCCTCCGACCACCACCAGTCACTCACACACATTCACACACAGGCAAAGGTGGGTGAAGTGTCTTGCCCAAGGACACAACGACAGTATGCACTCCAAGCGGGATTCGAACTGGCTACCTTCTGGTTGCCAGCCGAACACTTAGCCCATTGTGCCATCTGTCGTCCCGGGTATGACAAGGTAAGCACACATATCTATGTTATGGTTTTCTATCACATTTCTATCACTACAGTGCATTCCGAAAGTATTCAGACCCCTTCACTTTTTCCACATTTTGTTACGTTACAGCCTTATTTTAAAATGGATTTAAAATTCTTTTTTATCATCAATCTACACACAGAATGAACAACCGAAAACAGGTGTTTAGAAATTTTTACAAAGTAGTTTAAAATAAATAACTAAAATATCAATTTACATAAGTATCAGACCCTTTGCTATGACACTCAGAATTGAGCTTAGGTTCATCCTGTTTCCATTGATTATCCTTGAGATGTTTCTACAACTTGATTGGAGTCCACCAGTGGTAAATTAAATTGATTTTACATGATTTGGAAAGGCACACACCTGTCTATATAAGGTCCCACAGTTAACAGTCCATGTCAGAGCAAAAACAAAGCCATGAAGACGAAGGAATTGTCCGTAGATCTCCAAGACAGGATTGTGTTGAGATACAGATCTGGGCAAGGGTAAAAATCAATTTCTACAGAATTGTAGGTCCCGAAGAGCACAGTGGCCTCTGTCATTCTTAAATGGAAGAACTTTGGAACCACCAGGACTCTTCATAGAGCTGGCCGCCCGGCCAAACTGAGCAATCGGGGGAGAAGGGCCTTTGTCAGAGAGGTGACCATGAACCCGATGATCACTCTGACAGAGCTCCAGAGTTCCTCTGTGGAGATGGGATAACCTTCCAGAAGGACAACTATATCTGCAGCACTCCACCAAGCAGGCCATGGTGGTAGATTGGCCAGACAGAAGGCACATAACAGCCTGCTTGCCATTTGCCAAAAGGCATGAGAAACTCATGATTCTCTGGTCTGATGAAACCAAGATTGAACTCTTTGGCATCATATCTGGAGGAAACAAGGCACCACTCATCACCTGGCCAATACTATACCTACGGTGAAGCGTGGTGGCAGCATCATGCTGTGGGGATGTTTTTCAGCGGCAGGAACTGGGAGACTAGTCAGGATCGAGGGAAAGATGAACGGAGCAAAGTACAGAGAGATCCTTAATGAAAACCTGCTCCAGAACATTCTGGACCTCAGACTGGGGCAGTGGTTCACCTTCCAACAGGACAACGACCCTAAGCACAATGCAGGAGTGGCTTCGTGACCAATAGTGAATGGCCTTGAGTGGCCCAGCCAGAGACTGGACTTGAACCCAATCGAACATCTCTGGAGGGACCTGAAAACAGCTGTGCATCGATGCTCCCCATCCAACCTGACAGAGCTTGAGAGGATCTGCAGAGAAGAATGGGAGAAATTACCCAAATACAGGTGTGCCAAGCTTGTAGTGTCATACCCAAGAAGACTTGAGGCTGTAATCGCTGCCAAAGTGCCTCTACAAAGTACTGAGTAAAGGGTCTGAATACTTATGTAAATGTGATATTTCAGTTATTTCTTTTTAATTACTTTGCAAAAATTTCTAAACACCTGTTTTCACTTTTTTATTATGGGGTATTGCGTGTAGATTGATGATAAAATATATATAATTTAATCCATTTTAAAATAAGTCTAGCATAACAAAATGTGGAAAAAGTGAAGGGGTCTGAATACTTTCTGAATGCACTGTATGCATATTTGATGTAATTGGTTTAGTTTAAGTATTTTTATTGTTAGTTTATTTATATCTACTTCAATTATGTTTAAGTTTCTGATCATCCAAAATATTTAAAACATTTAAAAAGATAGAATACCTCAGTAAGCTGTTAAAAAGCCATGAATCAATGCATGAAACCAACACAGCCAAAATGTATTCTGTAGTTTGTTCAACCTGAGGAAGCTGAACAAATCATCTTCTTTGACTAGAGCAGCAATAAGTCCAGCTTCAGAATAGTTAACCAGTCCAAAGCCCTAGTCGGGTGGGAGTGCATCTCTGAAGGCCACATTTGTGATGGGGATGGGGGGGAAGAGAGAGGATGGCACAGTATGTGGTTGGCAGTTGCATTTTAGTTATTTTTTAAATCAACGAATAAACATTTTTTTTTATCATTCCACCTTTGTGTTATTTAAATGTGCATCACTGCCCTTTTTGTAGATCCTTTTGATCTTCACAATGCTAAAATAAGATTGATAGAATGTGTAGATGGTCCATGCATGCAACCAATAATATAGCTACCTCAGTACCACTAACCACGCCTTAGTTATCAAGTATAATAACTCTCTCTATCTCTCCCTCCCTCTCTTGGTTCCAGCACGGTTATAGACTGCTAGTAGTCAGTGCTGGAATGTGTTTAACCTGAGTGATCATTAAACAATAAGTAAAGTTACAAGTGTGTCAGACTTAACTTCTTTACATGGTGTCAGATAGTTAAAACGCACGCATCCTGTTCATCGGGTTTTATTTCTTTATAAGTGTTGCTTTATCGGAGTTTTTTCTCGCACCCCTCTACCACTATGGCCTCCTCGTGCCGCAAGCCCTCGCCCCTTGTCTTTGATGCCGACATAGCGGAGCGCTGGGCGACTTTTGAGTTGGATTTCACACACTACATGAATATCGTTCACCGTAACGATCCCGACGCTGTCAAAGCATCTCTCCTGTTGAACCTGGCTGATGCCTGAGGAGAGCACTTGCTTTTGCCTACAATCCCACGGTCCAGGATGACAACGATCTGGTCCTAGTACCTGCGGAGCCTGCCAACGATCCGGTATGTTTGCTACGGAAATTTGCTGAAATTTGTGACTTGCCCTCTAACTGCATTTTAGAGCGAGCCAAGTTCTTTACGCGGAAACAACAGCCTGATGAGCCAGTCGAGTGCTTTATTGCTGATCTGCGCTATCTCGCCCAGAGGTGCTGATTTGAAAATATGACTGACCAGCTTACTAGGGACATTTTAGTAACGGGGATGATGGATCAGAAGTTGCGATCGGAGCTACTGAGAAAGCCAGATCTTACTCTGACGGAGGCCATGCACGCATGCAGGTTGGCCGAAGTTGTTGACCCGCAGTTCGGACAGCGGGAGTCTGATAGCCGAGCTATCAATCTAACGGTTTTCAACAGACCGCGTCTCAAAATAGACTACAATAGATCTGTACCGAGGACGAGCTACCCCCCCGGCGCTCACGTTGTTAAAAAGTGCCCCAATTGTAATTATGTGCATTCTATGCAGTCGCAGTGCCCGGCTTACGGAAAATCCTGCAATTTCTGCAAGAAATTTAACCATTTCTCTGCTGCCTGCCGGTCCCGTGGGAAACTTCCCCCAGTTTCTAGACAAGTATTAAACAACCTGGTACAAGTCGATAACGAGTTTGGTTCCCAGTCCTCTCTCGACACTGCCCACGACTCTGAGCCAATTAGTTCTCAAGGAGATGCTAGTGTATTCACACTCCTACACGCACATGTTCTACTCCCTGATCCATCGGTCCTCATTACTGCCAACAATCATTCTTTCTCGGCTAAGCTCGATACTGGGGCAAAGGTCAATGTTATGTCAACAAGCCTGTTCAAGAAGATTAGACTTAATGAGCTGCTGACTGCAGACCGTTCGACTTTACATGCTTATGGGGGTGAGGTGCTGAGACCTGTGGGGAAGGCCACTTTCAACTGTGTGCTGCAGAAGTTATCGTGGCCTCTCCTGTTCTATGTTCTCGACTATGACTGTGTGACTGTTGGGCAACCAGGCATGCCAGGACCTAGGACTGGTGTCCTTCAACCGCACCGTCAACGAAGTGCAGGTGTTGCTGAATCCGATGTCTGAGTACCCGGACCTGTTCGACAATGAGCTGGGAAAGCTACCTCTCGTTTACAAAATCGCCACCGACCCGAAAGTGGTGCCCGTGGTCTGTGCACCACACAGAGTATCCCTAGCTATGAAGGATAAAGTTGAGTCTATGCTGAAAAGCATGGTCGCGATGGGAGTGCTGGAAGCGGTTAGCGAACCCACCGACTGGGTCTCCACCATGGTCGCCACCCTGAAAAGGGACAAGAACGAGATACGGGTGTGCATCAATCCGAAGGACCTGAACCTCGCGATAAGGCGACCACACTACCCCATGAGAACCGTGGAAGACGTTGCAGCTCAAGTCGGCCAGGCCACGGTCTTCTCTTGTTTTACTCCGATTATATGTTTTTATTCCGATTACTATGTAAGGTGTCCTTGAGATTTTGTATGAAAGGCGCCCATTAAATATAAAATTTATTATTATTATTATTCTCTGTCCTTGATGCCAAGAGCTCTTTCTGGCAAATACCTCTCGACAAACGCTCCTCCGACCTGACAACGTTTGCCACTCCATATGACAGATTCAAGTTCTTACGGATGCCATTTGGTATTAGCTCCGCCAGCGAGGTGTTTCAGCGTTCCATGGAACAGCTGTTCGCTGGCATGCCGTGTGCCATCATCGTGGATGACATCCTAGTCTATGGGAAGAATACCGCCGAACATGACAAGAACCTCCGCCGGGTCCTAGACCGGGCCCGACAGATCAATTTGAAACCGAACGAAAAAAAATGCAGGTTCCGCGTATCCGAAGTGCCTTACGTCGGGCATATCTTCACTTCTAACGGTCTGAAGCCCGACCCGCAAAAGACAAATGCAATCTCCCAGATGTCAGCCCCCACCGACGTCCTCGGTTTGCAGCGATTCCTGGGCATGGTCAACTACCTGGGGAAGTTCATCCCAAATCTCAGTGAACTGAGCTCGTCCGTGAGACAGCTAACAAAAAAGGTCACTGCCTGGTCCTGGTTTTCACAACACCAGCAAGCTTTTGAACGGCTGAAGTCTATGTTGACCCGCACCCCGACTTTAAAATTCTTCGACCTGCGCCGTCCCATTGTTGTTACCTGCGATGCCTCTCGTTTTGGATTAGGTGCTGCCTGCCTGCAGCTCTACGACGACAGATCGCTGCTACCGTTCTCGTATGCTTCTCGGACCATGACCGACACGGAGCAACGGTATGCTCAGATCGAGAAGGAGCTTCTGGCGGTGGTGTTCGCCTGCTCCAAGTTCAAAGACTTCCTCTTCGGCAGCAAATTCACAGTCGAAACGGACCACCAGCCATTAGTGACTATCCTCAACAAACCGATACATATTGCCCCTGCAAGGCTTCAGCGCATGATGCTGCAGCTCCAGCGTTTTGATTTCAACATCGTTTACAAGAAGGGCACTAAGATGCATGTGGCTGACACCCTGTCTCGTGCCCCACTAGCCTCCTGCGACCGCCACCCCTATGAGCAGGAGGACCTGCTGGTACTGAACGTCAACTTTGTCCCAACCAAGCAGCTACAGTGCCTGACCGAGCACACCGCCGCTGACCCTGCGTTGCAGCAGCTCGCAGCCGTTATCAAGCGCGGGTGGCCTGACAGACGCACCACTTTGCCGTCGGGTGCCCACCCTTTCTTCCTAGTCTGTGATGAACTGGTGATCCAAGACGGTGTCATCGTCAAGGGCCACAAGGTCGTGGTCCCTGCCTCCCTCTATGATCTATACTTCAATGCTGCCCACAGCGGCCATCCCGGGGTCGATGCTACCATTTCTCATGCCCAAGGACAATTTTACTGGCCCGGTATGGCCAAATACATCAGGGACAGAGTGCCCTCCTGTCCCTCCTGCAACAACCTTGCCCCACACCAGCAGCGCCAGCCTCTTTTGCAGCAGCCGGCGCCTACCATGCCCTGGACATCGCTGGCTGCCGACATATTCGAATGGCGGGGCAAGCAGTTCCTCGTCCTGGTCGACTCGTGCTCCAATTGGTTCGAGGTGGACATACTTCCCTCCATCACCTCCGAGATGGTCATCAGCAAGCTGCGCAGGCACTTCGCCACTTTCGGTGCCCCTGTACGCTTGCAGACCGACAACGGCCGGCAATTCACTAGCGCCGAATTCAAGGCTTTCGCTGCCAGGTGGAACTTTCATCACTACACCAGCAGCCCTGAGTATCCACAGAGTAATGGCCTGGCCGAATGGGCTGTGCGGAGTGCTAAGGCTCTGCTGGAGCAGTCGCGCCTGTCCAACTGCGATTTCTACCTGGGCTTACTCAACCTACGAAACATCTCCCGGGACCCAGCCATGGGTTCTCCTGCCCAGCGTCTGATGTCGAGGATGACAAGACCACCCATGCCAATCGTCCAACAGGCCCTGATACCCAAAGTGCTCGAGCCTGCCACTGTCCAACAGCGGATTGACCAGAAGCGTGAAAGCCAACGACGTTCGCATGATAAGTCCTGCCGCCCCGTCTCCTCTACTGCCAGGCCAAGTCGTTCGGATGCAGACTACCACCGGCTACTCCCGTCTCGCGACCGTGGTCGGTATGGCTGACTCCCCAAGATCTTACCTGGTGGACTACGAAGGGACTGTCTATCGCCGGAGCTGTCAACACCTACTGGCCATGAACGAGCCGAAGCCTGCACCTGCGGGTCCTTATGCTCCTCCGTTGCCGTTCCAGCCTGTCATTGCCGATCTCCCTGCTGTTCCCCGCATGCCACTTACCCCTCCGCTGCTGCTGTCTCCTCCTCCTTTGCGTTCTCCTCCTCCTCCTCGACCGCCTGGTTTTGGCGGGTTTCTTCACCTCCTCTGAGTTCACCTCCCCCTCCTGCCTATCCAGCTTCGACTGCGCTTGATCCTGCTTTAACTTTCTCGTCTGCCTCCGATACGCCTTCTCTTCTTTCCGATGGGGGGGGGGGAGGTATTGTACGCACGCGTTCGGGTCGCATTGTCAAGCCGCTGGTGCGCTACGGCGACTTTGCTTAAACTCGCATGCCCTGTGCTGTTACATTGCCACGGCTCTAATTCTGTTTTGATTTCTAAGGGGAAGGATGTAGATGGTCCATGCATGCAACCAATAATATAGCTACCTCAGTACCACTAACCACGCCTTAGTTATCAAGTATAATAACTCTCTCTATCTCTCCCTTCCTCTCTTGGTTCCAGCACGGTTATAGACTGCTAGTAGTCAGTGCTGGAATGTGTTTAACCTAAGTGATCATTAAACAATAAGTAAAGTTACAAGTGTGTCAGACTTAACTTCTTTACAGAATGGAAATGCTTGCATGAGTACACCTGTCGCAATCCTCAAGAAGCTTGCTACCATCCTGGATAAAGCGACCCACTTTAATGACCCTTTACCACTGATCGGTTTTGAATTTCAATATTTTCCATCTTTATTCCATGATCCAGTGGTTGTTTAGGACTTGTCCTTACATTGCCTAGAACAAGAATGAAAGTGTATCATGAATTTTTTCCTGTCCCTAGATTTGTCGACTGTGTTCATGAATCAGATGTGCATGGCAGGCGACCCAAATGATGGGTCAAGGCCTTTGTTCCTTGACTCTTTCATTTTCTCATTGCCTGTCTCTTGCCAGCTCCAGCTTCGACTGTTGTTCTCCGCACCGTGGCTCCAGAGTGCAAGTTGTACACTGAGTGAAGGTTTTACTTCTTTCAAAAACATTAAGCTGTTAGCTGTATATCCTGCAGATTCTGGAGTTAGTCTTCCTCTCACTGAGATGCTCCTTTGAAATTATCAGTTTTTACTTCCTCAAATTTATTTCTAAATGTTGCCTTTGTTTCCTAAAATTTTCTCATTCAGGGTAGTCAGTAATCTTTGTGGCAGTGCCTGACCAGTAGTTTGCTTAGAAGGCCCAATGTAACTGGAGTGAGATGAGCACCTGGCTCTCCAGGCTGTGATCCATTTAGATATAGATACCAAATGCTGGAGTAACTCAGTAGGTCAGGCAGCAATCAATCAATCAATCAGATTTATTCATCACATACACAATAAAGTGCAGTGAAATGAACTGCCAGCAGCGGTACAATCAAAAAACACACAATACACAATAAAAATTTAACACAAACATCAACCACAGCATTCACAGACTCAGACTCAGTCTACCCCACGACAGAAGGGGGAGGAGTTGTACAGTTTGATAACCTCAGGGAAGTAGGATCTCCTGTGGCGTTCTGTCCTGTATCTTGGTGGAACCAGTCTGTTGCTGAAGGTACTCCTCAGGTTGACCAAAGTATCATGGAGGAAGTGAGCTGTATTGTCCAGGATGCTCTGCAGTTTGAGGAGCATCCTCCCCTCCAAGACCACCTCTCACGAATCCAGCTCCGCCCCCATGACAGAGCCAGCCTTCCTGATGAGTTTGTTGATCCTATTAGGTACCATATTAGGGTAAGGCAGATTACAGCATGAAAATTATAAAACAGCACGGAAACGACCCTTTGACTACTTGCCCATGTTGACCAACATACCCTGTCTAAGCTAGTTCTATTAGCCCAGGTTTGATCCATACCTCTCTAAATGTCTTATAAATGTTGTTAAAGTATCTGCCTCAGCTTCCTCTAGCTGCCTCCTCTACCCACCACACTGTGTGAAAATGTTGTGCTTCAGGTCCATATGAAATATTTCCCCTCTCAACTTAAATTTAAGTCCTCTGGTTCTTGATTCCCCCACTCTGGCGATAAGACCGTGCACTCACTATCTAATTCTCTCAAGACTTCGACACCTCAATAAGATCACCCTTCAGCCTCCCACACTCAAGGAATAAAGTCCTACCCGGCCCAAGCACTATAGTTCAGGTCCTCGTGTCCTGGTGACATTCTTGCAAATCTTTTGTGAAATCTGATTTTTCATGAATACGTGATGACTCATTATTAATCTCCAAGGGTAAATTACTACTCCCTTAACAATAGATCCCATCACTCTGCCAGGGGCATCTGCCACTGTCCAACCCAACAATTGCAGAAACTGGGATGTAGATAGATAGATAGATATAATTTATTTGCCACACAATGGGGGGAAACTAAAAATACAGGAAGGAGATAGTGAACCTAATACGGAAGGATATAGAGAACTTATTAACATAGCATCAGGGCAATAACCTTTCCCTCAATGTCAGCAAGACAAGGGAGCTAATTATCGATTTCAGGAAGCATGGTGGAGTACGTGCCCTAATCAGTATCAATGGTGACGAAGTGCAAATGGTTGAGATCTTCAAGCTGCTTGGCGTTATTATTACCAACAATCGGTTACGGACCAATCACATTGAAGTGGCAGCTAAGAAGGCACATCAATACCTCTACTTCCTTAGGAGAATGAGGAAATTCGGCATGTTTCCATTGACTCAATAAAATAATTGAAACATACATCTACAGATGGACCACAGAAAGCATACTGTTGGTTTACATCACAGTTTGGCACGGGGGTACTTTGTAAGTGCCCTTTATGGGCAACTATTTGCATAACTCTGGTATGCAAGCAAAGAATTTCACTGTGACTTGTCACATATGACAATAAAGTATTCAATCATTCAATAATTGTTCCACCCGTCATTCCTTCTTCTCCCTGTCCCATTGGACAAAAGATACAGAAGCTTGAAAGCATGCACCGCCTGACTCAGGAACAGGCTCTTCCCCTTTTCCATTTGCCCTCTGAATGGGATATTGGGATGAGGATAGGTGATTGTGAGTGGGATATTTGTTATACTGATTGTATTGGGAAGGGTGATTATAGGATGATGGGCTGTATATATGACCAAGAGATACTGTATAGTATATGAGGGTTTTTTCTTTTCTTTTTTTCTCTCTTTTTTTGTATATTTGATTAGTGTATAAATGTAAATAATTTGGTGTACATATAGTTGCTGGTGTACATATGATGTACATATAGGTGCTAAATTTGTATAAGATAATTATAAGCAGTTGAATAAGGGGTGGGAATTAAGCTTTGGCTTCTTCCTGCTCCTTTTCGGACACATACGATTTCATTTATTTATAGATATTGTTTATGACACTTTATAAATATTCTTGTTTTGTTTTTTTGTATACTGTTTCACACTTGCTTTTTCTTCTGTTCGAAATAAAGAATTAAATTAAAAAATCAAACAAAAAAAAACAGTCCCTCCATTAGCCAGGGTACCGTCTGATCTACCTGCTCCCCATTGCGGACACTGGACTCCATCTATGGAACTGGTACCCAGTAATGCTGAGCCACACACGCTGCATGCCACATCATCCCCCCACATTCCATTGCACCCAAGTTTGACTCGATTGAATTCATGTATAAAACGGTCTAATCTGAATGGATAGCATGCAAAACAAAGCTTTACAACATTATCTTCATAACCACCTCTAAAAATCATTGAGGGTCAGGAGGAGCACCTAGGCCATGCTGGGAACAGATCTTGCCAAGGTGAATGCTGACAATCACTTGCCTTGCAGTTAATCAAAATGAACATTGAGGATGGTATCTGGTGTTGGGGCCTACTTTGGGTACATGTGAGGTGAAGGGAAAGGGATGGTGGCTGGGCCAGGCAATAGTGAGTGGGAGGTCATGAATGGAGCAAGAAGAACAACATAACAATCTGAAGATAGACACAAAAAGCTGGAGTAACTCAGCGGGACAGGTAGCATCTCTGGAGAGAAGGAATGGGTGACGTTTTGGGTCGAGACCCTTCTTCATACTGGTTTGGGATAAGGGAAATGAGAGGTATAGACGGTGATGTGGAGAGATAAAGAACAATCTTCGGTTTAAACCAGCATCTGGAGTTCCTTCTTAAACATAACAATCTGATTGAAGAAAGAAAATCATGAACCAATGGTAATTGTGTCTCAAGCCCTGGTACAGACGGCTTCATGGCCAGAGGAGTCCAACTGAATTAGCACATAAAATATAACATGGGAAAGAGGGGGAGGTGGCAAATTGTTTTCAACTTGAATACAGTGCTTCCATATGGAGCATGCCTGGTACACTTTCTTTGCATCGTCTGCTTTGATCTGTCGTTTCCACACCTCTGGTTTCCCTCTCCCCTGACTCAGTGTGAAGAAGGGAACGTCGCCCATTCCTTCTCTCCAGAGATGCTGCCGTCCCGCTGAGTTACTCCAGCACTTTGTGTCAGTTCTGGGGTGAGGGCGCTGCTGTCCTGCGGGCGGCGCTGTGCGCGGATGCCCCCCTCCACCGCCCTGCGGCCGCTCCTGTCCGCGGCGCGCTCGTTGTCGCTGGGATATCTGTGCGGGCGCGAGAGGCGCGGGGCTGTGACGCCGCTCGCTCTCCCGCTCCCGCCCGTTAACCGTCCGCGCCCCCGTCATGTTCTCCTACGAGTACGTCACAGAGGAGCAGCTGGCCGGATTCGACAAGTACAAGGTGAGGGCGCGCGGGGGGAGTGGGGGGGGCACCCGGACCCGCACCGGCGGCACCGGTAACAGCACCGGGCCCACACACAGCACCGGCGGCACCGGCAACACCGGGTCCACACACAGCACCGGTAACAGCACCGGGCCCACACACACACACACCGGCCACGGTGAGGGACCACCGTCCGTGTGCCCCACCCACCCCGGCGGGGGCCTCCATGCCACCATCCTCGCTCCTACCCATCCTGTCCTCCCTTCCTCCACCTCCCACCCCAGCGGGGGCCTCCGTTCCCCCCGTTCGCTCCCTCCCATCCACCCATTGCGGCGCCGGGCTAAGCCCCCGCCCTCCCCTGTCTCACTCTCCTCCACTCCGTTTTCTCCCTCCTCCCGTACGCCAACAATCCCTCCCCCGTTCTTCATACCTCTATAACTCATAAAGTTCACTGTCCTCTCTGGAAGTTTCATCTAAATTCGCAATGGGATTTATTTGTGACGGTTTATGGTCCCAACTTCAATCATTGTACAATTTAAACGTTTTTCTGCATTTAATACTATGTAACTAAAAGTCTATTAACTCGGTCATATTTTTTATAAATGAAATTCTTGGCTTGATGGTTGTATTTTGTCAGACCTGATCTTTTTCTGTTATTCTTTGCATAGTTTCAATGTTAAAATATGTTAAAAACAAGGAAACTAGAACAGCAGAACTCTTTACTGTGGTCTGTCAGATTTTTGTTTACAGTTTTAACACAACCTTGTTTTTGAATGGTACATCCCAGCATGTGTTTTTATTCGCTATAGACTTGTACACGTTTTATAATGTAATAATTTGCCATTTTTAATCTCCAGATCTATTTTCACTTTTTGGGGCAATTGGGGATGGATAATCATTGCTGTCCCAGTGACACTCAAATCCTGAAATATGAATAAAAATGCATGGAATAATTATAGTTGGGAATACAAGGGGCTGTTGAAATGAACTGCTGGACTTGTTTAATGGATTCCATGCAATATTCTGTTACTCTTTATCACTAACTTGAGAAAAAGCTTAAGACACTGTGAATTTGGTGAATTTGCATAAAGTTGCATTTTTGGTCGTAAATCGTTTGTAATGTTTATCTGAACTGTTTATCCAGCGACAGAACACAAATTCCATCTTGGCAGCTGAGGAACTTAAATTCATGTACCTGTACTAGAATTAATGTATGAAACAAATATTCTGTGTTAGTAGTAGTGGCCACCAAACTAGGGTACTGTAAAAGCTTAACTGATTCAGTTATGTCTGGAAAGGAAATATGCTTGTCAGGCCTGTGTGAGATTTCAAAATGTGATTAACTCCTAACTGCCTTGTATGTGTTGATGGGTCAGACAGACATGGACAATAAATGATGGCCTTCCTGTGGTGTTCTTGTCCTGCGAATGAATAAAAAACCCTCTGGTGTCCCAGCAAAAAATCAGTTGTCTCACACTAGTGCTTCTAATAAAGGTTTGTAGATATAGATGATTCAATGGTGTAATTCTGAATAATAATTATATCTGAAGATAGACACAAAAAGCGGGACAAGCAGCATCTCTGGAGAGAATGAATGGGTGATGTTTCGGGTCGCGATCCTTATTCAGACTGGTGTCTGCACTGGTGTCAATAATTATGTCTGTACCTGGTTATTTTAAAATATAGCTTAGTTGCTTATTAGGACCTGACGGAATTATTTCTGGTGTTAACAGCAAGTGTGGTGTTTGTGTTTTGGAAAGAGGAATGTGCCATGTCAGTAAAACTTTTACAAATGAAATAATTTTCAATGTTGATTTGTTTTGAGTGGCAAAATATATAGGATTGCACAATTTACACTACAAAATCTTGGATCCCATTTAATAAGAACAGGATTAGACATGTAGTTTCAGTTATGCGGTGACCCTGTATAACTGAAACAGATTGTAGTGAGTGTCTTCGTAATTGTGGAAGTAATTAAAAACAAATAACAGGGGATTGAGCAGTACCTGCAGAGTCAAAGTGTTGTTCAATGTTTTTGGTTTGGTCCCTTCATCAGGACCTGCTGGCATCTTCCAGCAATTTATTGTTTGCTCCACATTCCAGCATTTATAGACTCTTGTGTGCAAAAAGTAATTGAATTTCTCTTTAAGAATGGTTGGTACTTTTATTTTGCCTTAAGATAAATCTTTTACGCATTTACAAATGGTGTTGGGCAAACTGTTTTAGCTGTTCTAAAATAGATACAAATGGTAAAGTAATTGTTGCAACTGGCAGCTCAAGCACTTAGTTCTGATAGCCGTGTGGTGTCTGGTGAGCTGCCAGCTGATTTGCCCTTTCCTCTGCTGATTACATGTGGATGATTGTTATATTGTATTCCATGCTTGAAATTTCATCAGTTGCCAAGAAGTGACTCTGTCTGCTGGTCGCTGATGTACATTGCTAGTTAATAAGCCTTATTTTCTGTAGCTGTAGTTCCCCCATATTGGTGTCTTTCTTCTGTGTTTAAAAAGGCCTCTTCTGCTGTTGCTCATTCAATCCATTCTTCTAGTCACACTTGCCAAGCTCCTTTCATCCTCGAGCAGGGTCTCTTGCTGTTGCCCCAGCGCCATTGGGCCTGCCAGGGTTTCAATCTATATTGCTAGTTGCTGTTGGCCAGCACATTAAGAGTGCTGGATGTATGACACCCAGCCCAGCAGTTCATGCCCATCCTCGTCCATTTTTTGTTGTTGAATCGTGTGGAGTAAAATTAAACTGCATTTCTAAATCTCATGCTATCTTGTGACAGTTTAGGTGGTCATTTAAGATGGCTTGCGTGCTCGGACGAAGTGCGTAGTTACCAGTTGGAATTATGCTCAATTCTGCTTCAAATAAAGTCACAAAGTAACATATTCACCAATCAAGACATGATATATACCACAATGACATGCAGCAAAATGATAATACAGTATCTCAACTCTTTTTACACATTGCAATGAATGCAATTTTTATTATTTCTTTCCACTTCCAAACAAAAATGTGGTTGGATTATTCAGCGTATGATCAACCTGTGTCAATAGATCCTGGACCATGACAACATATATGCTTAATCATGCACACTACAGATTGATGCAAGCATGGTTTCTGTGAAGGACCGAAAATTATCATGACATGGCCATAGCATTGGTCGTTATTGCTATTGGTACAGAAACACTCTCGCTTCCCACATAATTTATCCACAACAAAATATACAGGTTGCAAGGAATTTTCTAAAGGCATTTTATGATAATAGCTGTTAAAACTGACTGTACCCATCTGACAGGTTAAACATCACACTCACTAACTAACAAGAGATGGCCAAAGGACATAAATGCAGCAAATGTTCTTTTGGTAATATATTTAAAGGTTGGGGGGGGGGGCGGCTTGAGAAGGCAATCAGTGCGGATTGGATGGATTGAGGCAGGGGAATTAGTGCGTGTTGGTTGGAGTGGGTAAAAGTATGAGGGGAGAGCACGGGGGATGGCGGGGGGGTTGAATAGGGGGGGGGGTCTGTGCAGGATGGATGGGGGGAGCAGTGCAGGATGAATGGGAGGAGCAGTGCAGGATGGATGGGAAGGGTGGTCAGTACAGGATGAATTGGGGGACCAGTGTAGGATTGATGGGGAGTGGAAGTAGAATCAATGCGAGGTGGATAGGGAGATCAGTGCAGGATGAATAGATGGGGGGAGGGGGGGGGGGTAGGGGGAGTAGATGAGGGGAGCACAGGGGATGTCAGTGAGGACTGAATAGAGACTGGAATGGGGATCAGTGCAGGATGGAGAGGAGGGGTCTCAGGTTAATGGGAGTGGAGGGGGGGTAATGAGAGAGAGAGAGAGAGAGAAAGGGGCAGAGGAGGCGGGAAGGAAGGCCAGCGCTCCTTGGACACCACCGGCATCATCGCTGCCTTGGCCGTCCCTGTCAGGCACGGAAATTGCTATACAAATATGGAGGGGACCGGGGGACAGAATATCTTGGCGGCCTCGTGCGTTTACGCACACTCACGCACACGTGCGAGGCTTCGGAGACCCTGTGAACGGTAATTTCAGCTCAATCCAACGCTAAATGCAGCTCAACTCTGCCTGTCTCGCCTACAGCCCTGTCTCAATCCAGACAGGGCTGTAGGTTAACCTGGCGGGACAGGCAGAGTTGAGCTGGGTTTAGCGCTGCTTCTCTGCACTGGCTGTGGGCCTGGGGGCACCGCTCCCATCTGACTCCTGACGTCTTTGGCCACCCCCGGGGGGGGCTGGTCCAGTGGCGGTTCGGCAGCGATTGCAGCGCCGGAGACCGGGATCGATCCTGGCTGCGGTGAAGGTCTGCCGAGAGTGTTTCAGCACGTCTCCGTCCTCCAATCACCGCGCTCTATCCCCCCAACTTCCACCTCTGACCCACACCTCCCTCCTCCAAGGGTTTGTTATGAAAGCGCCGTTGGCGGAGTGGCAGGCAGCGGCCGTTATTAGGCGGGCGGTGTGCGGGAGGAGGAGGAGATGGAGCCTCCGCCGTTGCTGCTGTGCAGGGCCCGTCATTCGCTCCGAGCCTCCATCACGCCACACTTAGCATCTTTCCCACAACCATCGACGACACAAAACGTCACGTTCCTTTTCTCCAGAGATGCTGCCGGACCCGCGGAGTTACTCCAGTTTTTTGTGTCTACGGTATAAACCAGTATCTGCGTGCCAAGCCGGGCAAAATGACTCGACATTTAGGTAGCCCGGCGGCACTTTGGGTAGTCAGTGGCATCCGGGCAAACGCTAATTTAGAGCCCTGGGGATGGAGAGAGGGAATGCAGGGGTTACTTGAAGTTAGAGAAATCAATATTCATACCACTGGGTTGATTTATACCAAAATATGCTGGTCCACCAATTTGTGATTAGCCTCACTCTGACAATGGAGGCCAAGGACAGAAAGGTCAATGTGGAAATGGGAAGGCGATTAAAGTGTTTGGCAACCGGGAGATCAGATAGGTCCAGGCGGACTGAGCAAAGGTGTTCAGCGGAATGATCCTGGTGTATGAAAGTCCACATCTTGAACAACGGATATAGTTGATGAGATTGGAGGAGGTGCAAGTGAACATCTGCCTAACCTGAATGGACTGTCGGAGTGCCTGGACAGTCAAGGGAGGAGGTGTAGGGACAGCTGTTGCATCTCCTGTGGTTACTGGGGAAAGTACCTCGGGAGCGGGTGGTTTGAATGGGAAGGGATGTGAAGTTGCGGAGGGAACGGTCCTTGTGGAAGGCGGCAAGGGGTGGTGATGGGACAATGTGATTCGTGGTGGGATCCCATTGAGGGTGGTGAAAATGCTAGAGGATTATGTGTTGTATGAGATGTCAAATGGGGTGAAAGGTAAAGACTGTCCCTGTTATGACTAGGGGGAGGGGGAACGAGGGCGGAGCTGCGTGGTACCGAGGAAACACGTGTGAGGGCCTCATCTATGATGGAAGAGGGGAACCCCTGTTCCCTAAAGAATGAGGACATCTCGGATGTCCTGATATGGAATACCTCATCTTGGGCGCAGCTGCAGCGTAGAGGGAGGAATTTAGTTGGGAACAGAGTCTTTGCAGGAAGAAGAGAGGGAAGAAGTGCAGTCGAGATAATTGTGGGAATCAGTGGGTTTGTAATAGACATCAGTCGATAATCTATCTCCTGTGATAGAGTTGGTGAGATCAAGAAATGGGAAATTGGAAGGAAATGAGGCTTGATCGGCTTGAATTTAATTTCCCATCTAATTCCTTGCATTTGCAGTATCAGCAGGTGGCAACTTGGATGATCCTTGCTATTATGCACAATAGTTGTAGCAAAAATGTGTAACGAATTCCTGGAAGTCCCAAGGAGGTGATTGACTTAATTGAACAATAAGTAATTGAAGCATTAATGCAGGGGGTTGAAATTCAATTTTGTTAACTGTTATTATCAATATTATAGTGAGTGTAATTGTTAGCTGTCATGAGAATTTTGACATTTGTACTAAAATCTTAGCTCACTCAGTACTGTGTTCTCTGCAAAAAGGTTAACAGCCACCAGCTTCCATTAGGCTGAGATTAGGCTGTCTTTTTCAACTTCCAGGAGCATTGGAACTATTTACAATTTGTACTGGAGTTTTCATGTCGAGATGGTGCAATAGAAAATGATTTGTGGGATGTTCACTCTTTATTCAAGCAATATTAAAAAATAACAATAGCAAAAAAATGGGTTTAATGGCTGGAGGATTTTTCCACTGATGCATTTTAACCTGTCACTGTGGTGCTGTTGTCCTGACCTCAAGTAGTAATGTTTTTATAACCATATAACCATATAACCATATAACAATTACAGCACGGAAACAGGCCATCTCGACCCTTCTAGTCCGTGCCGAACACATAATCTCCCCTAGTCCCATATACCTGCGCTCAGACCATAACCCTCCATTCCTTTCCCATCCATATAACTATCCAATTTATTTTTAAATGATAAAAACGAACCTGCCTCCACCACCTTCACTGGTTTTGTTAGCAGAATTTCTGAAAATAATTTGTATTTTTGATCAAATATAGTTTCCCAATTTATTCTTGTCCCATCAATTCTTAGTTACTTATTTGAAATTTTGTGTATTTTTCTTCACCAATTATCCTCTCTTCTTTTTCTGTCTGCTTTCGGTTTCTCATTGACTGAGACTTGTTATTGGGGCTTTCTTTGTTTTTATCTCTTTGTTCAGCTGTAGGTTTTAGTTTCATTTTTTGGCAAAATGTATTTTTATTTTCTAAAATTTACTTGCACGGTTTCTGAACAAATTTGAATTTTTTGTAATAATGGGCAACAATGCATGATTTCCAGATGAACTCTATGGTTTTTATCCATGCTTTGAAAGGCAATGACGCAACAACACATGCGCCCTGCAGCCCTTGACTACCTTGTGATCTCGATCTCTGAGACCAACGTAAGAGAAACCTTCAAGGGGGTGAATCCACACACATCGGTGTTTGTGACACTATTGCTACAAACAAGATTTTCATCGTCCCTCGGTCTTTTTTTCCCATGTGAGTGGAAAAAATGACTAGAGGGCATAGGTTAAAGGTCATTGAAAAAGAATTTGATTGTAACCCGAGCGTTTTCACAGGTAGTAGGTATTTGGAATGAGCGGTCAAAATAGCTGGGACAATAACAATGCCTAAGACATTTGCCTAGAAGGCACATGAATGTATCTACTTCCGAAGGAGACTAAGGAAATTTGTCATGCCTCCAATGACTTACAAACTTCCACCGATGCACCATAGAAAGGATTCAGTTGGGTTTCATCACAGCTTGGTTTAGGAACAGCTGATCGCACAGTCCAGACTTAACACCATTGACTCCATCTACACTTCATGCAGCTTTGGGTAAGCACACATCATAACCAAGGGCATGTACTACCCTGGTAATTTTTTTCCCTGCTTCCAATCGGCAGAAGGTACAGAAGCTTGAAAGCTCACCTCATCAGACTCAGTAACCACTTCTTTCCCTCTTATCAGACGTCTGAATAGTCTTTCCATAAGCTGTGGTATTCTGCAATTGTCCTCTACCCCATTGTGGACATTGGACTGTCCATGGAAGTGATGTGCTGTTGAGAATTCTGTTCTGCTCTCTGTATCTTACTCTTTATCTATTGTACTTGAGTTTGACTTGATTGTGTTTATGTATAGCATATCTGATCTGTTTGGATATCATGCAAGACAAAGCTTTTCACTGTACCTCATAACATGTGAAAATAAATCTAAATCTAAACCTAAACCATGCTGATTAGAACAGCCTTCAGGCCTAACATCCTTCAGTCACTGGATTTACCGTAATGATGTGGAAACTAGAATATTTTTTGTATAAAAAAGGAAGATTGCACTTCTTCAAACAAGTGTTGGTGGTAAAATTAGACTGAAATCACAGAGATGTTGAGGCTAACCAATAAAGGGAGTTTACAATAGAGGGCTTGTACTCAAACTGATGCGTATTAATTTTGAGTTGGGATGCTAAATTTTTTTTAATGGATTCACAGATGAGCCTTGGTCTCATTGAATGGCCGAACAGTTGAAGAACTTATTTCTATTTCAGAGATGCGAACATTCTACTCACATTTTTCCCCTGGAGGTGATAAACATCTTCCCGTCGTATTTCCACCTATATTTCTGAACTTTTTGATCCTTGAAATTTTAAAAACTGCCCAAACCCACCCATTTTGAGAAAACAAAGCTGACTATCGTCACAATGCACTCACAAGGCAGGACGAGACATTCCGGTGAACGAGGAGTGGCGGCAGTTGCTGGCCGCCCGGTGCCTGGTGAGTAGGCTGCAGCTGGAGTGAGGGCCGAGCCCAGGGCTTGGGATGGAGCCGTGAGCGGGGCCGAGAAAGAAGCCGCCGGTGGAACCAAGGACGAGCCTGGGTCTATAGCCAGGGCCAGGGCCAGGTCGAGTACGAGAACCAGGCCGTTCCAGGCCCTGGCGCTGCTTTACGACCTGGGTAGGTCCTGGGGCAGGGAATGGGAGTGAGGTTGAGGGAAATGAGGAGGAGGGAGATGGGGTAAAATCTCTACCTCCCTCCCTCACTGCCTCCCTCTCTCACTGCCCCTCTCCCACTCTACCACCATCCATCTACCCTCCCTCTCTACTCACCTCCCCCTCCCTCTCTACCCCCCCCTCCCTCTCTCGGGCCCAGTACTGGAGCTCTCGGGTCCGTCTCGGGTTCTCGGTCCCTCTCCCCCTCTTTCTTTCTTTCTTTCTGTCTTTCTTTCTTTCTTTCTAGCTCTCTCTCTCTCTCTCTCTCTCTCTTTCTCTTTCTTTCTTTCTAGCTCTCTCTCTCTCTCTCTCTCTCTCTCTCTCTCTCTCGCTCTCTCGCTCTCTCTCTCTGACTCCTCCCTGTTCTGTGTTCCTCTCTGTGAACGAGCAAGTTATGCAGATCCGGAGGACAGGCGAGATCCTGGGGAGATGAAGGGGAGTGGGGGGATTGAGGGAGAGGAGGGAGGGAGATGGGGGAGGTGAGGAGGGAGAGTGTGGGAATAGAGGGAGAGGTGTGGGGGTGATAGGGAGTGGGGAATAGATGGACTGCCCCCACCCACTCTCTTCCCCCTCTCTCCCCCGTACCCCTCTCCCCCTCCCCCTCCCTCCACACTCTTCCTCCTCTCTCCCCTACCGCTTCTCCCTCCTGCCCTCCCTCCACCCTCCACCCTCCACCCTCCACCCTCCCCTACCCCCTTCCCTGAATAAGTACTGCTCAGGATCATATAGAGGATCTTTGTTTGAGGGTGCTACAATTCAGCAACATTTGAAAGATAGCAAATCTCTATGCAACAATATTAATAAATGTGTGGTAGACACAAAATTGTGGAGTAACTCAGCGGCTGAGACAGCATCTATGGAGCGAAGGAATTGGCGACGTTTCGGGTCGAGATCCTTCTTGAGATAAATGTGTACTTTACCAATAGAAATGTGACTAGTTTTGAATTTGTCATGAACTATTTGGCAGGAGTAATGAAATGCTGCCTTTCTTATGCGTGTCTCTGTATATTTCCAATGAAAATTAATTTCTGTGGAACTGGGAAAATTGTTTTTGGTGATCAGCGTGGGGTATGTTGAAATGCAATTTAATTAATGTTGGAAATAGATTCAAACGTATTTGGTATTTACGGTGGACGTAGATATGCCGCATGATGTATCTGATGAAATCAGTACAATGAATAATAATAATAATGGATGGGATTTATATAGCGCCTTTCTAATACTCAAGGCGCTTTACATCGCATTATTCATTCGCTCCTCAGTCACACTCAGTGGTAAGCTACTTCTGTAGCCACAGCTGCCCTGGGGCAGACTGACGGAAGCGGAGCTGCCAATCTGCGCCTACGGCCCCTCCGACCACCACCAATCACTCACACACATTCACACACATTCACACACAGGCAAAGGTGGGTGAAGTGTCTTGCCCAAGGACACAACGACAGTATGCACTCCAAGCGGGATTCGAACCGGCTACCTTCCGGTTGCCAGCCGAACACTTAGCCCATTGTGCCATCTGTCGTCCCAAAAGCACAAGAGCGTGTACAATGCAAGGCTTTCTATATCCTTGGGAAGAATTGGTACATCAGTCAGCTTATTCAGTCTTGAAGGATTCCTTAAATGTTTATGTGTGTTGTGTTTGGTATTAAAGCTATGCTTTGTATCATGCGTTGGTTAAATGTTCAGAACAAATATAGCATTTCTGTGCATGATTCCAAGGGAGTTGAATCCTTGTATTGATTCACAATGACCACATAATTATAATGTTTTGGGTTAGTCTATAACAAGTAATTTAGGCAATTGTATAATAAGGCAGCATGATATAATCCTCTGGAGATGTACATCCAAACCAAAACTGAGAGTGCAGGAGAATGAAATTAGTTAGTCAGCATTTGAAAGTGAAAGAAAGTTTACTGTAAAAACAATAAACTGCAGATACTGATTTACAAAATAAGAGAGTGCTGGAATAACTCTGGGGCAAAGGGCTGTGAGATAAAGAGAGAAGAGTTATGAAATGTGAGGACAGGATATGGGTGGAAAAGGGCGGGGAAATGGAAAAGGGGCAGGAATGTGGGAGAAATGGATGAACGTCCAGATGGGGTACAGGGAAAAGGTTTTGGGTGAGGGGGGTGGGGAGTTGGTTGGTTAGTTACCTGAAATCGAACAATTCAATGTTCAATTCTTTGGGTTGTAAACAATACAAAGTATTATTTTGTACATTACGTGCTGAACCGGTAGGGAAAACTTGATATATTAATTATTTCCTGTGTACTTTCATTGCTATGATCATTGTGGAATATGTCAAATGGTCTTTTAAATGATCGGAGTGGCGGCGCGGCTCTGGCTGCAGCGGCTCACCGGCAGTCCTGTTTGTTTTGTGTTTTTTGTGTTGTTTATTTCGTTTTGGTTAGTCTAGTTTTGGTTTTTAGTTTGTGTTTGGGGGGGGGGGGGGGGTTGAAATGGGGCTTGCTGTCTCTCCCTGCGGGGGAATGCGACTTTTTTGTCGTATTCCCCTTCTCTGCCTCCATCTGCGCTGAGGCCTAATGGCGGAGCTGCCGACCTCGAGGCTCAGGAGGCAGAGCCCGCCAGGACTCGCCCTGAGCTCGCTCCCGTGAGGGCAGCCCGGCTCGGGGCTGGAACAGTGCTTCCGTCGGAGTGGCCGAGCTCGGGGAGGTACGGCGTTCCCAGCCCGAGTGAGGTACGGCGCCCATGTCGGGGCGGCCCAGCCCGAGGGAGGTACGGCGCCCATGTCGGGGCAGTTTTTAACATCGCCCGGTGGGGTATCGCCTCAGCGCAGAGGGAGAAGACGAGGGAAGAGACTGCAGCCCTAAGACTTTTGCCTCCATCACAGTGAGGAGATGCTGGGTGGACTCACTGTGGTGGATGTTAATATGTGTTTATTGTTGTTTTTTATTGTATTGTATGTTTGACTGCTGCAATTTCGTTCAGACTTCGGTCTGAATGACAATAAAGGCTATCTAATCTAATCTAATCTAAATAAAATACACATGATGCTGGAATAACTTGGCAGGTCAAGCAGCATTTCTGGAGAAAATGAATGGGTGACATTTCAGGTTGAGACCCTTCTTTAGACTGAGAGTTGGGGGGGGGGGGGGGGGGGGGAGGAAAACTGAAGAGAAAGGTCCTGAACAAATCAGAGCCTTCACCGACAACCAAAGGAAAGTGGAGCCCATAATGGTCCATTGTAGGCTGTGGAAGAGGTGATAATGAAGGGATATGAACAATGATACTAGCAAGACGACTAGCGTGGGGGAGGGACAGGTAATACAAGGATTACATGAATCAATAGTCATACTGCTGGGTTGTAAGCATATGAGGTGCTGCTCCTCCAAGTCCTTCTCGACCTTTCAATGGCCAAATATTTTAACTCCCCATCTCATTCCCATACTGACCTTTCTGTCCTGAGGAAGTATTATATAATAGAACCACTCGGATAGTGACTTTTATATAAGCTAGGTAATTTGCAAAAGAAAAGCTTAAGGTTTTCCTAACAAAATAAAGTACAATGAAACATACACGCAGGAAAAGATGAATCAAAACATGGAGACCTGAACCTAAACCTGCATAGCTTAGTTTATTGCTTTGGGGCAATTATAACACTGGAGGAAATTGTATTTGGTATGACTTTGTGTTGAAGAATGGATAGCTGAATATGGGCCTCTTCTTAGGCCAGAGGTCAACTGCTCTTTCTCTATGGCACATACTTGAGCTGTGAAGTTTATGCTGAGTTTGAGACAGAATTCAAGGCTGAGAGATAATAGACCCTGTAGTTAGCCTTGGCTATGTTAAATTATAATGAGGTAGTGATAAGGGATGGATGATTGGAGAGGAAGAGAATTAGATTGATGGATATGTTTATAGGAAGTCGAAGAAGCAGATGTGATTCTGATGTAATGGTTTGAGTTGTAAATCTCCCTTGTGTTCTGCCTTGTACATGAGATTGGAAATCCAGCAGGAAAGGGGCTACAAATTAGAATTGAGTTGTGTCCTTGCACCAAACACTTATTAATTAAGTTGACAGATTTATGACCCATATATGCTTAGGTTGGGAGATGTGTGTGTGTTTTGAACTTAGAAACTGTAAATTCGGCAAACATATAATTCATGTTTTAAATACATATGTAATAGTATTATAAAATGTGTAAAATTGTAGTGAGGCAATTATGAAATGTATTGTCTTAAGTAGGAATGTAAACATTAGATCTTGTTTAGATTTATAGAAATATCTTTCTTCTTGGTATGGAAAGTGTGTATGACGTGATCATTGTATTACATATGTATCTTATATTTTGAGGAGTGGTCTTTGATAATTGAGCCTACTGGGGTTTTGCTGTGTTGAAATAAAATAATTCTAAAGCAAAGTTATACCACAGGCAAACGAAGGTTGTGAGGCCAGGGAAAGGGGATCATGGGACTGATGTTGTAAATCACCAGAAGGACTCAGATGATTGGTTACTAGCTTGTCATACACTCTGTATCTGAAATGTCTAATACCTGTATAAATGACATGACAAAGTTACTCCTCTCTGGACCCGCCCCAGAGCATCAGCTCTGTGTTGGAAGGTTCAGAGACTTGTCTCGGCTGAATAAAGAATCGATTTCAACAGCTACAAGTGTTTGAGTCAAGTTGACTTTAGATTGACAAAATAACTCAGTTTAACAGTCCTGGGCCGCCTGCAGTGTCAGAGTGAAGCCACATGCAAATTGAAGGAACAGCACTTCTTATTTTGCTTGGGCAGCTTACACCACAGCTGTATTAATATTGATTTCTCTAATTTCAAGCAACCCTTGCAATGATCAGATGGCGTGATTAGTCTGAAGAATGGTCCTGACGCAAAATATTGTCTACAATTCCCTGCACAGATGTTGCCTGACCCGTTGACTTCCAGCAGCAATTTGTTTCTTGCCATGTATCTTCCTGAATCGTGAATGTTTTTGTGACCAGCAAGCTGACTGATATGGGTGAATTAAATCTTGAACCAGCATTTGGTGTTTCCTCTTATAGGCTTGTTATTCAAATGCTAGTCTTAGAATTGGTTTTGCTGATCACATCCAAATTGTGCAAAAAATCCAGTGGAAATGTCATCTGTATTCAGGCGTTTCGTTTTGTGTCATTCGTGATAATTATGGCTAAACTTTTGGCAAACAGCAGTTGGTGCATTGTTGCTGAGATAGTGTTAGAGCATGGAAACGCTCTTCAACCCAACTTGCCCATTGTTGTGTTTCAGCTGTTATAAATAACTGGAACCTTACACCAGATAAAGATCCAAAGACTTTATTAACTACATAGCAAATACGACTTCACACTTGCACGTCTCTCTAATTCTAAGGGAACCAGGCAAGGAACGGTTACTGTAAAGCTAGTGGGCGTAACTATAAAAGCATAACTCATAAGATGAGTGACACTGATCTACTACACCCATGCTGACCAAGATGCCCCCATCTACACTTGTCCCACTTGCCCGTGTTTGGGCCATATCTCTCTAAACATTTCCTATCCATGTACTTGTCCAAATCTCTTTTAAATGTTGCTACTGCCTCAACTATTTCCTCTAGTTCCATATACCAATGGAAAATGTTGTCCCACGGATTCCTATTAAATCTTTCCTCTCTCACCTTGAACCTGTGTCCTTTGGTTCTGATCCCCCTACTCTGGGTAAAAGGCAATGTGCCATCACCCCATTTATTCCCTTCATGTTAGCCATTTATTCTTTTAATTGCAATCATTTGATTGTTCACGCAGCAGGCCTGATGTAGTGTTGGGAACCATTTTTAATAACAGTGGTTTACAAAGAAAATAATTTGCAGCCATGATAATGGTGCATGAATATGAAATGGTAATTTGAATTAAAATCCTCTGGTGTATTTGCTCATTTACTGTCCAAATAAGTTTGAAGATGCTTTTAAAATCTGTCTGCTGCTGTTTAAATCCCATAGGAATTAATTTGACTCGGAATAAAGTAACTGTTCTCGTAGTTTGTCACTCTTGGGAATAAATTAAATTTCAAACAAAATGAAGTTATGATCTCAGCTTCTGGGTGATTTTTGCAAGTTGTTGTTGGGGTTTGGAGGTCTTGTAGTGTGTGAGGGAACAGTACAATGTGGTCTGAAGAAGGGTCTCGACCCGAAACGTCACCATTCCTTTGCTCCAGAGATGCTGCCCATCCCGCTGAGTTACTCCGGCATTTTGTGCCTATTACAATGTGCTCTTCAGGAGCAATGGTATGAATTCATTCTAACAGCAGGATAAGTAAGAATGCATCTGGAATTTGTTTATAGCAAACAAAGCTTTTCACTGACTCCATGTCAACTCTACAAGAAATCTAAGACTGTCTTGCATTCTGTTTCTTCCCCCACCTTCCAAAAAAAAAGAAACAGAGATTTTGGTTTTATATTGTGCATCTTTTATTTTGACCTTTTTTTCCCAAAAAAGAAAAAGAAGCCTGTTTTGGGAGTGGATTGTTATTCTCTAGATTTATATCATTCGAGACATGGCCATTGAATGCCACTGTTCACTAGTAAATCTTTGCAAATGTTGGGGAAAATGTGCATTTTATCCAGAAATAATTGGGCGAAGAATATCGCAATAGGGATGTTGCACGGCAGTAGAGGTCACGACCCCTGACCCATACTGTTGCCACGCCACGCAACGCCTTCTGGAGTACAAGTGGTGAACGTCAGGTAAGCACTTACTATGGCTGCCAGTACAGCGGGCCCGTCTTCTGTCCCAGCATCCGGACTCCACGCTGACTGGTTCCACACTCACGGACCCCGGGCCGTCTGGAAGGGGGGGGGTCTGAATGCCGGTGCAGCGCGGTCAGTGACTCTGGGTGGGCTGAGGGACAAGACAGTCTCGAACTCTGCTGCAGCTGACGAGGACGTTGCCGGGTTTTCGTCACCGTGTGTCAGCTGCCCGGAGCCACAGCCCGTGCGGCCGCACAAGGGGGAGATGGGGCGGATGCCGTCCGTGGCCAGATAGCACTGACCCTGGGGGGAGAGTGGGGGTTGTCCCAAGGGATGCGCTCCTTTGGCCGTTTGCACTTTGGTGCACGGGTTCAGAGCAAAGATACTAGAGCATTTAGTTCAGAGCGCTCAGTCGCCCTCCACAATTATTCATAGCGCAAAAAGCTATCATATCGGTGGTTTTTAACAGGTAAGAAAGTTTGTGTTTTGTGTGTTAACAGTGTATGCCGGAGACTGCCATGTCCTCCAGAAGGATTGAGCTGCTCCGTGCGTCCCGCCCATTGACCCGATGGCCTTACGTGCAACCCCCCCCAATTGATGGACTGGCCTTTCTGTTATGATTGTTCCAAGATGGCGGCGCTGGCTTAACAGCTGCGGCCCACCTGCAGTCCGTCTGTTTTTTTCTTTCGTTTTTGTTCATTGTCATGTTTTAGTTAATTTTGTTTTATTAAGTTGTGTATGTGTGTGGGTGGGGTGGGAGAAACATGTTTTGGTCTCTTCCTTCGGGGGATGCGACTTTTTCTTCGGTCGTATTCCCCGTCTCCGTCTGCGCCGAGGCCTAATGGTGGAGCTGGCGACATCGGAGCTGTAGCAGCAGCAGCGGCGGCAGCGGAGACCTGACTCGGCCCCGAAACTGTGGCGGCGGCGGTGGCAGCAGCGGAGACCGGACTCGGCACCGAAGCTGTAGCAGCGGCAGCAGCGGCAGCGGAGACCTGACTCGGCCCCGAAACTGTGGCGGCGGCAGCAGCGGCAGCGGAGACCCGGCTCGGCCCTGGGGCTGTAGCAGCAACAGCAGCGGCAGCGGAGACCCGGCTCGGCCCTGGAGCTGTAGCAGCAACAGCAGCGGCAGCGGAGACCTGACTCGGCCCCGAGGCTGTGGCGGCGGCAGCAGCAGCAGCGGAGACCCGGCTCGGCACAGAAGCTGCGGCGGCGGCAGCAGCAGCAGCGGAGACCTGACTCGGCCCCGAAGCTCTAGCGGCGGCAGCAGCAGCAGCGGAGACCCGGCTCGGCACAGAAGCTGCGGTGGCGGCAGCAGCAGCAGCAGCGGCGGAGACCCGACTCGGCCCTGGAGTTGCGGCGGAGGCAGCAACCACCCGCGGAGTTTGAACCGTCGCCTCGGCGCAGAGGGAGAACAAAGGGGGAAGAGACAGAGACTTTAAGATTTTGCCTTCCACCACAGTGAGGAGGTGTTTGGTGAACTCACTGTGGTGGATGTTAAATTTGTGTTGATTGTGTGTTTTTGCCATTTTTAAAAATTATATGTATGACTGCAGGGAAACAAAATTTCGTTCAGACCGAAAGGTCTGAATGACAATAAAACGAATCTAATCTAATCTAATCTAATCTAATGATTTGCTTAAAAAAAAACAGCAGCTTAATTTGTTTTAGGCCAGTACAATCTGCCAGTTTTGCCTCGGGGACAGCAGTTGCATCAACTCTCGACTGCAATCTGAGATGCATGATCTGAGATGAGTTGCCAAGACCTATTGGAGATGGGCAATAAAAGTTGCCAAGACCTATTGGAGATGGGCAATAAAAGTTGCCATGCCAGTGACTTGCAGAGACTGGAGTGGGAAAAATTAAACATTTTCTTGGGTTAAGGGAGCAGATGTGAGCCTTTGAGATGCTGCACGATGACTGACCTCAGCTAGCTAACAATCTGAAATCCTTTGTGCAGTTTGTAAAAGGCTGCACTTGGCAATTACATCAGCTGAATTCAATGGAGGCCATGTGATCGGTGGCCTTTCTTCAACTTGGTGGGAGGTGAAAATCTGAAAAATGCATTGAATAAATCTCAAGATGCATTGTCAACTTGACAATAACAGGGTGCATTTCTGTTCAGTCCAGTGGTTCACTGTGGGCAAAGACTCACAGATGCAGTAAGCAATCCATGTTTTAAAGGGAATGTTTGAATAATACAACAGACCATTACTAATTTTAGGTGGAGCAGATATAAAGCAAAACACAAAGTGCTGGACAAACCCATGGGTCTGGCAGCATCTGTGGGGGGGATGGACAGATGATGTTTTGTGTTGGAACCCTTCTTCAGACTGAGTGGAGTAGGGGGAAAATACATGAAAAAGAGGAGTGGTTATGGCAAAGCCTGGATGGTGATGGCTAAAACAAATTAGGGCGTGTGATGGGTGATGATAATGTCAAAGCCTAGAGGTGAAAATAAGACAGGGCTGAAATGTAATGCTGGAGGGGTATGGGTGGATGGGGAGGAGAAAGAGGATAAAAGAAAATATGGGAATAGATGAAAAAGGAGTGATGGGGAGGGAATGGCATGTGACAAGTGATGAGAAAACTGGCATGGGGGGCAGGAGAAGGGGTGAGGGGGTGTTACTTGAAATTGGGGGAATTGGTCTGTAAGCTACCCAAATTGAATATGAGGTACTGTTTTTCCAGTTTGCCTGTGGCATAAATATGGTAATGGAGGAGGCCCAGGACAGAGAGGGTGGAATGTGAATGGCGAGCAACAGAGCTGCCAAGTACTACGGATTTTCCGTATTTTGTATGGAAATGCAATAAGAATACTGATGTACAATTTTGCGTTGTTAAATACGGATTTTTTAAAAATCCGACCATAGATAATTGTAACAACGAGTCATCGCTGTACCGGCCGATGTAAAATGCTAGTAGTCAAATCAGAATTTACTGTCGGAATGTGAGATTGCCTTTATGGACGTATTCTTTGATGGGGCTGTTCGTATCGCATTGTCAGTCTGGAACATCTCCTGGTCAAGATCTACCACACTTATATTGGATCTCATACTGGCAAGGCTGAGACCTTCCATTAGTTCTGCAGTAGCTGAGCTGGAGGCATATTGCATCAGCATTGAGGAAAAAAAGTGCCAGAGAAGCAGCTCTGTTGAGACCCTGCTCCAGAAAGTTTTTGATGTGGCCTTGTGGAATAGTGTGGCCATAAGCATGAAGACAGACGCTGAGTAGCTCAGGAGAACATGGATAGACATTGTTTTGGGTCGGGGTCCTTCAGTCATAAATTTGTAGTTATAAATACGGATCGCATCAATTAGTTGTTTAAACAATGGAGATGACCTCACACAATGTGAGGTCTACATGGACTTTATCTTGCGTGAAACGTTTTACCCGTTATCCTGTGTCTGTATGCTGTGGGAGTTTGATTGTAATCATATGTAGTCTCTTTGACGACTGGATAACAAGCACCTAAAAGCTTTTCACTGTACCTCCCGGTACACGTGAATAATAATATACTACTAATAAACTAAACAATATAACGTGAAAAAATGGAGTCAATATTTGTACCAGACATGAATTTTCTTCCCCCCCCCCACTTTTGCTCCAGCTAGCCTACGATTTTTTGCATTTGAATTGAAAATTTAACACAAATTCTCATTATTGGCTCTTTACATTTGATGAAATTTATTTGAGCATCTTTTGTTGCTTGCAGCTGATTGCATGGTTTATTGTCTGCTCAGTAAAAGTTGTTATCAAAGTTACTTACTATGCCTACAAAAGTTACTTACTATGGCTACAATATTCTGTTGTGCTGCAGCAAGCAAGAATTTAATTGTCCTATCTGGGACACATGACAATAAACTCTCTTGACTTGACTCTCTAGACTCTTGATTTGACTCTTGACTACCTAGTAATTTTGATGTGCGTTTCTTCCAATGACACCCTTCTCCATGACATATGGGATCTGGTTGCCAAACATTTTAACTCCCCTTTCCATTCCCATTCCGACCTTTCTGAACTGGGCCACCCATACTGTCGGAGTGAGTCCAAACACAAATTGGAGAAACAGCACTTCATATTTTGTTTGGGCAGCTTACAACCCAGCGGTATGAATATTGATTACTTTAACTTCAAGTAACCCTTGCATCACCTCTCTCTCTGTCCCTCTCACCCCCTGGTCGTTATACTAGTTTCACTGTCGTCCTGTTGAGTTTCACTCTGTATAACTCGTTATCACCTACACCATAGCCAACAATGGACCATTGTGGGCTCCACCGTTCCTTGATTATCATTGCTTTTGGTATATCTTTCATTAATTTATTTTATTTACCTTCCCTATCTCTCGTTTCCCTTTCCCCTGACTTTCAGTCTGAAGAAGGGTCTTGACCCGAAATGTCACCTATTCCTTTTCTCCAGACATGCTGCCTGACATGGTGATGCTCCAGACATGCTGAGTCACTACAGCACTTTGTGTCTATCTTCGGAATAAAGCAGTATTTGCAGTTCCATCCTACACATCTTTGTTAACATTTGAGTACATAAGGTGACACGTTTTAACTGTGCAAACAGCACTGAAAGTCAACTGTTTGTAACAGACTTGTTTAGCCTTAGACTTGATTTCACTGCACCGATTGGTGTATGTGACAATAAATGTCCTTTGTCTTTGTCCTTTGATGTGGTTCATGATTTGTACATGTTTCCCTGATTTGGTCAATTCCTGTACCCTCCTACATATCCTCCTAATATCTCTGCTCACCAATTATAACCTTCCTTGAACATCCCTGAGTTCAATCACTCCACTTTTCTGTGACCTGCGCATCTTTTCTCACATCTCACATCTCACATCTTTTTCCCCCTCCACCCCACCTCACCAGATGGAACAAGGAAAGAGTTCCCTTGGTCCTAACTTTCATCCCACCAGCCTCTGCATCTAACCCATCATTCTGACATCTCTGTCACCGACACTGAGACACCTTGCACACTCGTCACCACTTCAATAGATTCCAGTTCCTAGGTTACCCATTACCAAATCTTTACTATGGACGTCCAGTCTCTTTACACCTCCGTTCCCCAGTTAAGGCTGAATCAGTTGCCCTCAACTAACACATCTCCTGCTGGACAGAACCTGTCCTTGCTCTTAACTTCTCTTTTGACACCTTTCACTTTTGTCAAGTCAGAAGTATGGTCATGGGCCATAGCTATACCTGCCTTTTTGTTAGGTTATGTTGAAATCTCCTTGTTCCATGCATAGCCCAGCATCATTCCCCAGCTCTCTCCACTGCATCGACAACTGCATCATAGCTGCCTTCTGCACCCGGCAAAACTAGTTTATTCTACAAACCTCAGTTATGAGAGTCAGATGCATTTGTGGGCTTAAAATCCCATATAGGCCAGACTGCAGGAGAATGGCAATATCCTTCCCTAAAGGGCATTAATGCACCAGACGTTTATAACAGTCTGGCAATTTTACATTGGCAATACTGAATCTTAATTTTATTCTGCATCTTTTTTATGATCCCATGTCAGTAAAAATGTATGGTATAATTGATTCTTTGCCTCGTATCTCCTTGAGAATATTTAAAAAGAATTCACCAAAATATATAGAAAAATTCCATCGCTAAAATTCTAGGTGAAACTTTAGATATTTTTGGATGCAGTGATAATGTAGGAAATGGTCTACCATAAAGTACATAATAATGATACTATGTTAATACTGTAACATTTTCATCCTGTTTTTAAAGAAAATGGGCAAGGAATGGTTAAGGCACGTGCTCAAGATTTAATGTGTAATGCAGATGAAGATGCAGATACTGTGTATTGGAGATGAAATTTTCTGTTTTGAAGTACTTTGTTGCCTATTATGAAGATCAGTTGTTTTCAAAAGATCAAATGGTTTTAGGTTAAAAACCTGATGCTATTAGAAGCTCCCTGATGACTGCCACTCGTTCTGCACTTTTGCAAGCTATTCGTCACTAGCGATTTGTCATCTTTCTGGTAAAAGATTTGTTATCTTTCTGGTAAAAGATGTTGAGTTTTACTTTGAAGTAAATCATTATGCATGCTGGAAATTTGAAATAAAATTAGAAAATGTCTCTAACATTAGGGTAGTGAAAGCTATGAACTGTTACTCCTTCACATGCTGCTTGACCTAATGATTTGTTGACAATATTAGACTAGTACGTTTTCACTAAAACAAATTATTCAAATCCAATAGGGAGTGAAATTCCCAACATCCTCACCAATATTGAGTTAAACATCCCAAAGAGAAACAATTCAACAAATGAGTCGTATTTTGCACAAATGTTGCAATAGTTATGTTGTCATTTAGATAGCCTAGCAATTTATAAAGTTAAGATTTAAATGTGAAAGTTTTTTTCTCATTTCTTTACAGTATAGCGCAGTGGACACCAATCCGTTGTCTGTGTATGTTATGCACCCCTTTTGGAACTCTGTAGTAAAGGTAAAGGCATGTTGATATCTTCTAACATTGTTAAGTCCAGATGTAGTTCTCGGTGTCCTATATGGTATGAGGTTGAATTAAATTTGGCAAAAAAATGTTTAATACACAAAAAAGTGCACTAGATTTCATTGTTTAAAAAAAAGACCTGGTGATTCAAAGAAAAATATGCAGCTAATGCTATTTTTTAAAGTATCATGCAGTATTAGTAAAAATGCAAGCTACTCTGATGTATATTAGCCTGAAGTTAGAAGCCACATTAAGAACCATATGAGTAAAAAACAATGTGGAGATGTCTCCTGAAGATGCAGTTATTAAAATTACTGAATATTAAAATTTCCCAGCTCCCCCACAGCCTACTGTCTCCGCATCTTCCATTCTTCTCCCCCCCCCCCACCTCTACATCACTGAGAAAAGGTCTCGACCGGAAATGTCACCTATTCCTTAGCTCCATAGATGCTGCCTCACCCGCTGAGTTTCTCCAACATTTTTGTCTACCTTTGATTTTTCCAGCATCTGCAGTTCTTTCTTAAAATTACTGACCATCATAGTCCCATTCTCATGTTACACAAGATCCACTGTCTTGAATGTCGATTTACAATAACTAAAGTTGCAGCTGACTTCATAAGATCATAAGTGATAGGAGTAGAATTAAGACATTTGACGCATCAAGTCTACTCCGCCATTCAACCATTCAATCATGGCTTATCTATCTGTCCCATTCTCCTGCCTTCTCCCCATAACCTCTGACCCCGTAATAATCAAGAATCTATCTAAAATATATCCACTGACTGCCTCCACAGCGCTCTGTGGCAAATAATTCCACAGATTCACCACCCTCTGACTAAAGATATTCCTCATCTCCTTCCTAAAAGAATGGCCTTTAATTCTGAAGCTAATCCTACCTAGACTCTCCAACTAGTGGAAACTTCCTCACTATTCTGTATGTTTCAATGAGATCCCCCCCTCATTCTTCTAAACTCCAGCGAATATAGGCCCAGTGCTGTCAAACGTTCATCATATGTTAACCTAATCATTCCTGGGATCATTCTTGTAAACCTCCTCTGGACCCTCTCCAGAGCCAGCACATCCTTCCTCAGAAATGGTGCCCATAATTGCTCACAATATTCCAAATGCTGCCTTCTAGAGCCTCAGCATTACATCCCTGTTTTTGTATACAAGCCCTCTCAAAATAAATGCTAGCATTGTGTTTGCTTTCTTTACTACTGATTCGACTTGCAGATTAACTTTTTGGGAATCTTACACTAGCACTCCCAAGTCCCTTTGCACATCCGATTTCTGGATTCTCTCCCCATTTAGTGGCATATTCAGTGTTAAGATTTTAATTTTCTGATAAGCCTAGTTAATCTGCATGGGAGAATTTGTGATTTCCATTTTTATCAACCTTTGTTTTTATTTTTTATAGATTTTACCTACCTGGTTGGCACCAAATCTGTTGACATTCTCTGGTTTCGTGCTGCTTGTACTTAATTTTTGTATGCTGGCCTATTTTGATTATGATTTTTATGCTTCAGGTAAGACTTTGGATACTGTATGTATTTTTAAAAAAAATTAATATAATTGAAACTAGTATGGGTAGCAATTCCTGGTAGGCAGTACAATGGGTATCCCATTAATGTCACTGTTTCTTGCAACTTGACTGGAATTCTTGCTTGAGCACTAGTTAGTTGCTCTTTAGGGTGCTGCATGCTCCCTTTAGCACTGTCTACCTTTTTAAATTGTGACAGGTACATGTTCAATGTGGTTGTGATACTGCTGGTTGATGTAGAATCATGACACCATCCCTCCTCTTCCATTCATTGATGGACCATGGCCTGTGGTTAAACTCTGAACATTGATTGTGAGACCTGCAGTGTTAACCACACCTTGCTACTGAGCAAATGCTGCATGAACACCTGGTCAACGAACATGCACTTCTGTCTGGTACCACAGCTTGTACTAAATCCAATGCCATGCATTTTGTTTTGCATGTTTGGCTTGGCCATCAGCTTCAGGAAGATGGATGTTTGTTACCATACTGCCACTGATGAACTTTCACCTGAAGGTTGATAACTTGTATATTTAGTCTCCATTCTCACCAGCATTCACATGCTACTGAAATAAACTGGAGCTATTGTGTTGAGCCTGTGTAGACCAGCATAAACACCGAACAGCAAATTTACCAAACCCATGTCCTGAGTAAATATTGACAATGTAAATAACCAAAAACATAATTTAAAAAACATTGAACTAAACTCAATTTAGAAAATCTAAATTATATTTTGGTTTAGAGATACAGCATGGAAGTAGGTGCTTCGGCTCATCGAGTCCATGCCAACCATCGATCACCCATTCGCACTAGTTCTGCTATCCTACTTTCTTGTCCACTCTCTACACACCTGAGACAATTTACAGAGGCCAATTAACCTATAAACGTCTTTGGGGAGTGGAGCACCTGGAGAAAATACACATCGTCACAGAGAGAACGTGCAAACTCCACATAGCACCTGCGGTCAGGATTGAATCTGGCACTGTGAGGCAACAACTCTCCCACCTGTGCCAATGTGCTGCCCAGTGTTATTAAGTGTGGTTAACCTGCAGCTGTTAAACTTTCATTA
This sequence comes from Amblyraja radiata, assembly GCF_010909765.2. Taxonomy (NCBI): domain Eukaryota; kingdom Metazoa; phylum Chordata; class Chondrichthyes; order Rajiformes; family Rajidae; genus Amblyraja; species Amblyraja radiata. The sequence goes on from NC_045960.1 coordinate 67,426,161, forward strand.
TTCCTCTAAGTTGCTCAATAGCCCTATATTTATTATATCGCCAATACAGAGTCCCCTTAGCTATGGTTACATGTGTTGCTTACAGCTTATACCATTGTTTGGAAAATTAGGCACAAGTAGGAAGTTCCTGAAACTTGTTAAGCAGACGCTTGTGATTGAGTTTGTGTAATTACTTCAAAAGCAGCACATTTTTGTGTATTTTCCCATGATATTGTAAGCACCTGTCACAGCAGCCTCATTTCCCAGTTTTACTCGCTTAAATCATTAGTTTTATCTTGTAATTTGCAAGTTAAAAATAGAAATTAAGTACATTTAAATCATTACATACTTGTCTCACACTTGTGAAAAGAAAACAAGCAATTCTTTCAAAGGCTTTTGCTAATCTTCATATTAGAATTTTCTTCAGCATTCCGAAATGTGATTGCTTTATTTTCTGCTCTTTGAGTCGATGATGCCAGAAGCTGTATACCTTTGTAATGAGTGCAGCTTAGGGGTTGAGATCAACTCAGGTATTGTCCCTTATGCTTAACCAATTGAAGAGAGCTATTTGGTTTTTGGCAAAATGCAGAAAATGTTGTCCTGTAATATGCAGGAAATGTTTAAATAAGCTTTGTGTCTGATTTGGAGAATGACCCTCAATTTTATTATTTTTCTGTTGCAGGTGAAGGTTATCAGCACGTTCCAAGTTGGGTGTGGGTTCTCGCTGGTTTCCTAAACTTCACAGCATACACGCTAGGTGATATTGTTATGGTTGCTAATTTATCAATATTATGATATATAGACACAGAGCATGCTTGGAATGCTTTATTTGTGACTATTATCCTGCATTGTGCTCGTAACTAATTTCTCCACTCCATTATCTATTCTTTCTTTAAGTTCCTCTCCACTGATCTCACCCTGAATAAGAATGAGGCAGTCTGCATGGTTGCCTCTGGTGCTTTCATCTCCTCTAATGGTCCACAGCATCAAATTTCCCGAGACAGACTTTCCTTTGGCACTTCTCTCTCTCCATTGCCTTTCTAAACTCCTCTTGTTCATGTGACTTTTTTCTCTCTCCTTCCCCCCCCCCCCTCCTCCCCAACAGCTGCTGACCACCCAACTTGATGACTTTATCTCGTCGGATTCAGTCTTGCACCAAGCTGGTTTGAATCTTAATTCTCCTCTGAAATCTGCACCATTTTGTAAAAGTAATGAATTGCAAATTATGTGTAACATTGCCATGACTATTATCTTGGTGCTGACCCACGAGGGATGATTAATATCACAAATCATTAATTGTCACAGCTGATTGAGGAAATGTAAAATATTATTTTTAAGGAGCTTTGAAAATATACATTGTTTTGATAAATTTAATGATACAAAGTGAATTGATGGAGTTGATATAGGTTAACCTAAGTCACACTGAATGGTAGAACTGGCTAGATGGGCTGAACAGCTTGCTCCTGTTCCTTAGAACTAAAATATCAAAAACTTAATTGAATGGCAGGTGACTTTTTATTCTAGTATGCCTGCGTTGGAATCTCTGTTCTATACAGTAAAAATCTCCTCTTGATTTCTTGCAGATGGAGTTGATGGGAAGCAAGCTCGACGAACAAACTCCAGCACTCCCCTTGGAGAACTCTTTGACCACGGTTTGGACAGCTGGGCATGCATATTTTTTGTGGTCACTGTTTACTCCATCTTTGGACGTGGAGCGGCAGGTGTTAGTGTCTTCACGCTTTTCCTCATATTGTGGGTAGTATTGTTTTCCTTCATCCTATCACACTGGGAGAAATACAATACTGGAATTCTTTTCCTTCCTTGGGGATATGACCTGAGTCAAGTGGTAAGTGACTTTTAAAGTTAAAATTGTCATTATTTGTAGATCACCATGGTATTGTTATTGATTCATTACGGTCATGCATACTGACCTGCAATGAAAAAACTGTTTGGCGTGTTATCCTGGCAGATTATGCCATACATGAATGCAATACATAGTGCATAAGAGAAAGTGGTAGATTGAGATAACTAGGTAGATTGAAAGATTGGGAATATTTTGACATTGTAGTGATGCATTCAAGAGTCTCTTCACAAAATGGTGGGGAAGAAGCTATTCCTGAATGTGGTGGTGCATGCATTTAATCTTTTGTAGCTTCTGGTTGTTGGGAAAGGAAAGAGAAATGGACTTGAATGTGAATGGTCTGTGTGGATGGTCTGTGCTGCGTTCAAAATTCTCTGCAATTACTTGCAATCTTGGACAATGCATTTGCCATACCAAGCTGCAATGCATCCTGATAGGATTTTTTCCACTATGCATACAATTGGTATGAATCATTGGGGATATGCTGAATTTCCTTGGTGTGCTTTCTTGGCTGCATTGTCAATGTGGTTGCACCAGATCAAATTGGTAATATGTACACCTAGGAACATGAATGGGAAGTTCTCAACTATTTCCAGTTCATCACCTTTAATGCACACTGGGATGTGTACAGTGTAACCCATTTCCTGAAGCCAATGACCAGCTCCCTTGTTTTGCTAACTTTGAGAAGAGGTCTCTTCACACTGGTGCAGCAATCAAGAAAGCACATCAGAATATTTCTTTGGACGTCTGAAAAAATTCAGCATGTTCACAAGGAATCTCTCGAACTTGTACAGAAATGCTATTGAAAGTATTCTGATGGGATATTTCTCAGCCTGGTGTGGCAGCTGCTCTCCTGTTGACTAACTGAAGCTGCAGAGAGGCGTGAACACAGCCCAGTCCATCACAGTCTCGTCACTTCCTTCCACCCAGTCCATCTTCATGGTCATTGCATCAGAAAGGCCGGAAGTGTTGCCTTTTCTCTCTTCTAATTTCTGGGAGAAGATACAGGATCTTGAAAACTTGGATGTCGAGAATATCTACTTTCCCATTGACATAGAAACATAGAAAATCGGTGCAGAAGTATGCCATTCGGCCCTTCGAGCCAGCACCACCGCCATTTAATATGATCATGGCTGATCATCCAAAATCAGTACTCCGTTCCTGCTTTCTCCTCGTATTCCTTGATTTCCGTTAGCCCTAAGATCTATATCTAACTCTCTCTTGAAAACATCCAGTGAATTGTCCGCCACTACCTTCTGTGGCAGAGAATTCCACAGATTCACAACTCTCTGGGTGAAAACGTTTTTCCTTAACTCAATCGTAAATGGCATACCCGTGGTTTTGGACTCCCCCAACATTGGAACCATTTTTCCTGCATTTAGCCTGTCCAATCCCTTAAGAATGTTATATGTTACTATAAGATCCCCTCTCACCCACCTACATTCCTGTGAATATAAGCCTAGTTAATCCATTCCTGTATGTCAGTCTCACCATCCCAGGAATTATCCTGGTGAACCTATGCTGCACTCCATCAATAGAAACATAGAAACATAGAAAATAGGTGCAGGAGTAGGCCATTCGGCCCTTCGAGCCTGCACCGCCATTCAATATGATCATGGCTGATCATCCAACTCGGTATCCTGTACCTGCCTTCTCTCCATACCCCCTGATCCGTTTAGCCACAAGGGCCACATCTAACTCCCTCTTAAATATAGCCAATGAACTGGCCTCAACTACCTTCTGCGGCAGAGAATTCCAGAGATTCACCACTCTCTGTGTGAAAAAAGTTTTCTTCATCTCGGTCCTAAAAGATTTCCCCCTTATCCTTAAACTGTGACCCCTTGTTCTGGACTTCCCCAACATCGGGAACAATCTTCCTGCATCTAGCCTGTCCAACCCCTTAAGAATTTTGTAAGTTTCTATAAGATCCCCCCTCAATCTTCTAAATTCTAGCGAGTACAAACCGAGTCTATCCAGTCTTTCTTCATATGAAAGTCCTGACATCCCAGGAATCATTCTGGTGAACCTTCTCTGTACTCCCTCTATGGCAAGAATGTCTTTCCTCAGATTAGGAGACCAAAACTGTACGCAATACTCCAGGGTGTGGTCTCACCAAGACCCTGTACAACTGCAGTCGAACCTCCCTGCTCCTATACTCAAATCCTTTTGCTATGAATGCTAACATACCATTCGCCTTCTTCACTGCCTGCTGCACCTGCATGCCTACTTTTAATGACTGGTGTACCATGACACCCAGGTCTCATTGCATCTCCCCCTTTCCTAATCGACCACCATTCAGATAATAATCTACTTTCCTGTTTTTGCCACCAAAGTGGATAACCTCACATTTATCCACATTATACTGCATCTGCCATGCATTTGCCCACTCACCCAGCCTATCCAAGTCATCTTGCAGCCTCCTAGCATCCTCCTCACAGCTAACACTGCCCCCCAGCTTCGTGTCATCCGCAAACTTGGAGATGTTGCATTCAATTCCCTCGTCCAAATCATTAATATATATCGTAAATAGCTGGGGTCCCAGAACTGAGCCTTGCAGTACCCCACTAGTCATTGCCTGCCATTGTGAAAAGGACCCGTTTACTCCTACTCTTTCCTTCCTGTCTGCCAACCAGTTCTCTATCCACATCAATACTGAACCCCCAATACCGTGTGCTTTAAGTTTGTATACTAATCGCTTATGTGGGACCTTGTCGAAAGCCTTCTGAAAGTCCAGATATAACACATCCACTGGTTCTCCCTTATCCACTCTACTAGTTACATCCTCGAAAAATTCTATAAGATTCGTCAGACATGATTTACCCTTCATAAATCCATGCTGACTTTGTCCAATGATTTCACCACTTTCCAAATGTGCTGCTATCCCATCTTTAATAACTGATTCTAGCAGTTTCCCCACTACCGACGTTAGACTAACTGGTCTGTAATTCCCCGTTTTCTCTCTCCCTCCCTTTTTAAAGAGTGGTGTTACATTAGCTACCCTCCAATCCTCAGGAACTACTCCAGAATCTAAAGAGTTTTGAAAAATTATCACTAATGCATCCACTATTTCTGGGGCTACTTCCTTAAGTACTCTGGGATGCAGCCTATCTGGCCCTGGGGATTTATCGGCCTTTAATCCATTCAATTTACCTAACACCACTTCCCGGCTAACCTGGATTTCACTCAGTTCCTCCATCTCATTTGATCCCCGGTCCCCTGCTATTTCCGGCAGATTTTTTATGTTTTCCTTAGTGAAGACAGAACCAAAGTAGTTATTCAATTGGTCTGCCATGTCCTTGTTCCCCATGATCAATTCACCCGCTTCTGACTGACTCATGTACTGGTCAAGCTTCTCAAACTTAGTCACACTTTCAATAGAGGGAGTGCAACTGAAGAGTTACCAGATTGATTCCTGGGATGGCATGATTGCCGTATGAGGATTAGGTTAACTAGTCCTGTGCTTCTCGAGATTAAAATGATAAGAGCTGATCGCATTGAAATGAATAAAATTCTAAGGGGGATTACAAGAGTTGATGTTTGTTCAGTTTGATTGCCAGGGGCAACAAACTCAATCTTGGCTTGACACAACAATGTTTTCTATACCCATAAGGTGGCAAATCTTTGGAATGATCTATCCAAGAGGGATGTGAAGGCTTGGTTGCATTGAGTACTATGAGTACATTATAGATTGAGAAAGAGGCACACAAGGCCACATATGCCGAAAACTTAAGGTGCTGGAGGATCTCAGTGGGCCAGGCAGCATCTGTACAAGGAAATAGACAAATGATGTTTTCTCAATTTGAGACCTTGCTTTCGTTTGAAGAAGTATTCCAGCACAGAATGCTGTCTGTCTACTTCCTTCCACAGAAGCTGGTTGATCCATTAAGTTCCTCTAACAGCTTGTTTTTTGGGGAATTTAAATTCATATAACCAAATTAAACTTGTTTACTTCAAGGAAGGCAATCTTTCATACGAGGAATCAATTGGATTTGTCAAATACATAAGTTGTGGATCATGGTACATCAAGATGACATTAATGAATGAGAAAAACACTGTCCGTGATCTGAACTATATCAAACTATTATTTACCTGTGATTTTCCACTTCCAGCATTGCCAACTATGAAAACCGAGTGACGTACTTGAAGTATTTCCTCCAGCTGAATTATTTTCAGGACAAAGTTATCTTCTGGTTGTAGATGAAGTTCTAGAACTGACTGCTTAACAATCTGTTCAAAGTCTAGATAGCAGGAAAGTCCTTCCTCAAATTAGGAGACAGATCCAAAACTGCACACAATACTTCAGGTGTGGTTTTACCAGGGCCATGTAGAACTGCAGTAGGTCCTTCTTGCTCCTATACTCAAATCCTCTCACTATGGCCAACATACCATTTGCTTTCTTCACTGCCTGCTGTACCTGCATGCTTACTTTTAGTGACTGATGTACAAGGACACCCAAGTCTTGTTGTATCTCCCCACTTCCTAATCTGACACCATTCAGATAATAATCTGCCTTCTTGTCACCAGAGTGGATAACCTCACATTTATCCACATTACACTGCATCTGCCCACTGGGCCAAAGCTTCTGAACCGACTCACAGGGTGTACCAATGAGCCCTTCTTCACCCACTGCACGGTCTGGTGACATGGCTGCTGTTGTGGCCCACGTTGTAGCCCCCAGGGACAGCGATTTCTTCAGGCCGCTGACTCCGACAGAATGTGCTCGGTCCAGCTGTGTCACCGGACCTTGAATATGGAATTTAATTGAACCCTGGTGTATTTGACAAATTGATCTGAGTATTTAGATGAGCACCTGAAGAGCAGTAATTTATAGGACTATAAGCCAAGAGCTTGGAAATTGCCAGCGGATATGACAGGCGCAGGACTGCCTTCAATCTTTTTTTTTAAATGCAGTTCTGATGTTGCTGCTTTCCTTCAGTGGGAAATATTAAATTGTTTACAGAATTTGCCTTTCCAAATGGTTAAGAATTACCACTTGTTCATTTAACAAACAATGTAGTTGTATCTCAAATTCATGTCAATTTCAAACAACATCAGAAAAAATCCTTTTCTTCTCTAATTATATTGCAGACCATTTCAATTGTTTACATTATAACTTCAATTGTTGGAGTCGAAGCTTGGTATGGACCCATCTTCCTCAAGTTCCAGTACAGAGACCTCTTCACTACCATGATTTTGAGTATGTACCTTCATTTAATATGGTATTGTGCACCTTGGTTTATAAAAAAAAGGGTTCTACTCATGGTGAACTACTGATTTCAGTTTGAGACATAGGATGAATGTTATTAACTTGTCCTATTAAACTGCATCGACCTGTATCACAAGTGGATTTAATGATTCCGATTTTGTTTTACCTTATCCCTTTTTTTTCTGGGAGCTTATGCCACGGGAAGTTATGAATCCAACCGTGCAAAGCAATTGATATTCCTGCTTCTGGCACAACAAATTATTGCACCATACAGTAGGATTTATTGGTTATGATTGTTTTGAGGTTTAAATTTTAATGTGAAATATATGCTGCAAGGTTTAAGTTGGGATCGTAAAGCTATGTGACGGACAAAGAATACATGCAGCTAGAAGTTATCAAAAGTTTAAATTCTCTAAATCTGGTTTGATCAAGCTATTTACTTTTTGGATCTTGGAAATGCATTCTATAAGGGCCACGAACAATGTTTATTTGCCTATTTGTTTCCCTTAATATGAAACTGCTGATTAAGGAACAAGGTTTAAGAAATTCAAACAGTTGATACAGAAAATAAGGCACGTACTGAGATATCTTTTCAATTGGACCACTTAGGCAGAATGTTAAAGTTGGATGATAGACTGTAGTCTGTGACTATAGACTATTGGTCTGTGTCCACCTCATTGATTTTATAATTTTAGTTGTTGAGGTAATTGAAAATCCGGACACCGCATTTTTTGTGCATTATTTGACCTCAAAGTAGTTGTGGACTGAAATCTGAAGATGATATGGACTCCAATCTATTTTCATCAGTTTTCAGCGATGTATTATGTAAAAAAATGTACATAATCTGTAGCTTTGTTGTCATCCTGAGCTTTTTGCACGTGGAATTTGTTTTGAAGATTACAATGTACATTGGAATGAAAGTATGTCATTAGTTTAATGAATTTGTATTAATGCCTAACAATGGATTCATCTGTTTTGTAGGTTGTGCCTTTATCATCACATTTCCTGTGAGTTTGTACAATGTTTTCAAGTAAGTTGATTTATAATCTTTTCCATTTTTGTAATAATTGTTAATTGCTTTCAAACTTTTCATTTCAAAAGCTGATTTTTGATACTTAGAATATCCTTACTGACTTATTCACTTAATTTCCACACTCCATTTTCTTCCATCTCTATTTCAACTAAAGGGCTCTGATTCCTGCAGCTTTCAGCATTAGCTGTGAAGATGTTATTTTGTTGGATACTAATATAATGCTAATGCCGTCTGAGTAAGGCACCGTAAAAAGTACTTAAAGATGTGATCATATGTTAATTAAAAATGGTTTTGCAAATTTTATAAATGTTGGGAAACTTACTTGGCTAAATTTAACTAGTTTTTTCATTTAAAGTATTTCACTGACTTGGATATCTCTCTTGAGCTAAATATTGAAGTATTGTGTGCTGCATTTCATGTTGGGGTGTATTATAGTAAGTGTGCACTTCCTAGATGACAGTTGTCAAAGTTGCACTGTTTTGATTTGCTCTATTTTCTTCAATTCCTAGGGCATATAGGTCTGGCACTCTGAAGCAGCATTCTTTTTATGAAGCTATGCTTCCATTCATTTCGCCACTAATGCTCTTTGGTCTCTGCATGCTATGGGTCTGTATGTCACCATATGATGTTATAGAGAAACATCCAAGAATACTATATTTCTTGGTTGGGACAGCATTTTCTAATATTACGGTAAGTCCACTCCTGACAGATTATTTGGGAAATTTCTCAGTCTACATAGCGCCCTATCTATACCGACTGCTTACAGTTTGAGGATCATCTATAATGCAAATTCTGTTCTCTACTGCAAACTTGTCAATCACTTTTTTGGCCTTGGCACTAACATGGACTATCCATTCACTGCATCTTGTAATTTCCTCCCTTCGTCCAGTCTCCAGTTTACTGAGCTTGAATCTTGAGATACTAACCATACAACATCCATTCTTATCTCCCAAAGATAATATTGACTCCTCGCATATTCTTTCATTCAAATTGACTTTCACTCAAATGTCTTGAATGACTTCTTACAAATTATTGCCCTAATTTGAATCTCTCCATCTATGTTGAAGTTCACATACATGCAGTTACCTCACAAACCTGCACCTGACGTTCCCCAAACTCCCTCTGTGCAACAGCACTATAACGGTTACTGATGAGTCATGGACTTCAAGCTTCATGGTGACAAAGGTAACTCAATCAAAGGTTCAGGTGTACACCTCTGGTATGATGCGATCATCCTCCAATGCTTTTCTTTCTCTCCACTAGTTGGGATCCTTCTGTTTGCATTATTATTTATCTTGGCCCCATGTTGCTTCCTTAGTTATAGCCTGTAGGAATTGTATAACTTTATACATGGAGCTAACTGCATCCTGGTCCATCGCACCACCATAATTAAGAGAAAGGTAATACTACCGTTGTTATGGAGGATTTCAACATGCAGGTAGACTGGGTAAATCAGGTTGGTACTGGACCCCAAGAAAGGGAGTTTGTGGAGTGCCTCCGTGATGGATTCTTGGAGCAGCTTGTACTGGAGCCTACCATGGAGAAGGCAATTCTGGATTTAGTGTTGTGTAATGATTGTGGATGATCAGCCATGATCACATTAAATGGCAGCTCGAAGGGCCGAATGACCTACCTCTGAACCTATTGTCTATAATTCAGATTTTAATATCTGAGTAAAGTGTTGATTACTCGGTTGGGTTCTACTTCAAACTATATTCATAGCCATATTGCTTCTCCTTGCCAGAGTCTGAGGCTGAACTAAACAGTTCTTGATTTTAGTGGCATTACTGATCTTGAAATGAGTTTTGGGCCACATCCAAGCAATTATCTATCTATCTGTTTTAACTCTGTAACATTGTTTGCCTCTGACTGCCTGACCAGGCTGGCTTGGTGGGCTAGACTGATTATCGATAATTCAGCATTAGCTGACAATTTTTTTAGTTGTCATAAATGTGATGTATGGCAATTGAAATTAAAAGACAACCATAATTATAACTGAATAGAAAAGATTTGGCTCACAACATTAAGATAACAAACTGTTAATGTCACTGAGATGATTCATGTCACTGCTTTCTACTGCTACTGGATGTGACTGTTTTGAAATAACCCATAATCAAAAAAATATGTAATTTGGATTGTTGAAATGTGGGAGTTGGGAGTTGGGAGTAGACCACAATCAATGTGGCATAATTATTTGTAATTTAAAAAAATTAGTTCCCAAATGTATCACTTTACATTTCTTGCAATGTTCAGAATGATTTAAAGCAGAAAATTAGTTTGTGCACTTTATTACAAAATGCCAGCATCACATTTGTTCTTTGGTGTATATGGAGTGTTGAAACATTGTTTTTTGTTTCCAGTGACATTTAATTTATAGTATCTTAAGGTTGCATAAAGTTGATAAATATAGTTCTGAATATGTTGGCAAATTGGGCAAGTTGTGCACCAATTCTTATTATGCTGCAAATAGCTAATATTTTCCAGATAAGACAGAGATCCTGGCTTAAAATCTATGTATTAAAAGTTTATTTTAGTCAATGTAACTTAACTTACTTTCTTCTACTTGCAGTGCAAACTCATAGTTTGCCAAATGAGTAACACTCGCTGCCAGCCCCTCAGCTGCCTTCTCCTGCCTTTGGCTGTAGGTGTGATCTTTGTGATCTCTGGTGTTCTACAAGACAAAGAGTATTATCTTCTTATCATCTTGACCATAGTAATAACTGCTGCACACATTCATTATGGAGTATGTGTGGTGAGTACATTTCTTTTCTCAAATCATTGCTCTTATTATAATATGTGATGATCAGTAGCGTCAAGCTAATTCTTAAGAATGCAAAATGCTGGAGTAACTCAGCAGGTCCGACTGATCCATCAGTCAGAAGAACGTTTCTGACCACAAAATCACCTATTCGTGTTCTCCGGGGATGCTGCATGACTTGCTGAGTTACTCCAGCATTTTGTGTCGTCTTTTGTAAACCAGCATCTGCTTGTGTCTAATTCGTAAGAATAAATTGCAAACTTTCTGAATATTGAGTCTTTGCGCCATTTTTATCTGAATCCCCAGCATTGTATTGTCTACGGGAGCTTAGAAAATGTTCTAGCCTGATCCAGTAGGATAGAATACAGGGCATTTTAGCAAATTAGATCCAAAATTGGCTTGATGTGAGACAGAGTGTAGTGAACGAGGTGTACGAAAATGCGATTCGAATATGGACGTGCGATTTTGTGTTGTTAAATACGGAGTTCAGTTCAGTTTGAAGAAGGGTCTTTTCCAGAAACGTCACCCATTCTTTCTCTCCAGAGTTGCTGCTTGTCCTGCTCCAGGTTTAAACAGAGCACTGTCAGTTTAACGCGTGGGAATTTAAACGAACCGCTGTGAGTTCTAAATGTAGCGCTACCGGCTGGAGCGCTATGGGCTTTACACATAGCGCTATGGCCACAGACTGTTCAGGAAAATTCTCGTATAACAATGAGTCTTTGGAATTCTCTTTCTCAGTGGAAGTTGAGCCATCGAATATTTTTCAGGCATTGGTAGAATTCTGGATAGGCCTAGTGGTGAAAGGTTACCAGTGGGATTGCAGTTACATTGGGATTGGCCTTGATGTTACAGAACAGCGTGTGGGCTCAAGGGCGAGAGAGGGAGGGGTGGAGAGAGAGGATGGAGATACATAGATACATAGAAAATAGGTGCAGGAGTAGGCCATTCGGCCCTTCGAGCCTGCACCGCCATTCAATATGATCATGGCTGATCATCCAACTCAGTATCCCGTACCTGCCTTCTCTCCATACCCCCTGATCCCTTTAGCCACAAGGGCCACATCTAACTCCCTCTTAAATATAGCCAATGAACTGGCCTCAACTACCCTCTGTGGCAGAGAGTTCCAGAGATTCACCACTCTCTGTGTGAAAAAGTTTCTTCTCATCTCGGTCCTAAAGGATTTCCCCCTTATCCTTAAGCTGTGACCCCTTGTCCTGGACTTCCCCAACATCGGGAACAATCTTCCTGCATCTAGCCTGTCCAACCCCATAAGAATTTTGTACGTTTCTATAAGTTCCCCTCTCAATCTCCTAAATTCTAGCGAGTATAAGCCAAGTCTATCCAGTCTTTCTTCATATGATGAGAGGGAGAAGGAGGGAGGGAGGGATTAAGAGAGGGAGGGAGGAAAAAAGGAAGGAGAGAGAGAGGGAGGGTGGGAGGGAGGGGGAGGGGGGAAAAGGGAGAGAGAGAGGGAGGCTTCCAAAATGGCTTCTACATCATCATCTGGTGCTAAAAGCAGGAAGCAGCCGTTCAAACAGCAGTATACAAAGGGATGGCAATGAATGCACTGTCGAGTAAGGTGCTTAGAAGACATGTCAATTGGTAGCAAAGTTATGCATTCTTGTACTCTTACATGAGTATGACCGCACATTTAAAAAAAAACATTTTTTTAAAGTAAAATGGCACTGCGTAAAAATACTGATTTCCTCAGCAAAATACTGATTTTCAGGTACTAGAATACTGAAATGCTCTGACAAAACTTGGCAGCTCTGTATATAAATGACTTGGATATGATGTAAGTGGACTGATTAAGCAAGTTTGGTGATAGTATGGAGATTGATTGAGCAGTAAATACTGAAGAAAGTTGCTAAAGGATACAGGGGTATGGATCATTTAGAAAGTCAGGTAGAGTGGTGGCATTTTGGTATTTAATCCAATAAAATGTGAGAATGCATTTTGGGATGTTGAGTAACAACAGGACAAATGGAGTAAATGGCCGGGATCTAGGGAGCGTTGATGTTCTGAGGTTCTTTGGGGTGCAACTGCATGGATCCCAAAAAATTGTGATACAGGTGGATAGGCTAGTGAAGAAGGCATTCGGCATGACTGCCTTCAGAGGCTAAGACTGAGTATGAAAGTTAAGATGCCATGCTACAGCTGTACAAAGCGTTGGTCAGAACTTGGAGCATTGTGTGCAGTCCAGGTTGTCACAATGGAGGGATGTGGTAGCAAAAGAGTGCAGAAGAGATTCACTAGACAAAATGGAGGTCTGTAGTTATAAGGAGAGATTGGATAGACTGGCCTCATTCTCATTGGAACGTAGGAGGTTAAGGATAACCTTAGAGATTTATAAAATTGAGGGTCACAGGTCAATTGAATGAGAGAGGGATTTAATGGTAGGGGAGAGTCGCGTAAAAGAGATTTGACGGGTAATTTTTTGGGAATGGGCTGCTAAAGGAGATGGTAGAAGTGAATACAATTGCAATGTTTAAAAGATAGGCATCACAGTCGGCATGGATGAATTGGGCCAAAGGGCCCATTTCTGTGCTGTTCAACTGTATGACTATGACTACATAGAGCAATACAACATGGAAACAGCCCTTCAGCCCAACTTGTCCATAATGATCAAGATGACTAGTCCCATATGTTCTCGTTGAGCCCATGTCCCCCTAAATCTTTCCTATCTCCTGCCCTCCTAGCCTGCCCAATCTCTCCCTACAGCTCAGCCCCTCAAGTCCTGACATCATCCTTGTAAATCCCAGCACTCTTTCCAGCTTAATGGCATGCTTCCTATAGCATGGTGACCAAATCTGAACGCAATACTCTAAATGCGGCCTCACCAACATTTTGTACAACTGTAACATAATGCCCCGACTTCTCTAATACCCTGACTGAAGATGGAAAAACAAGCTTTCTAAATAACCCAATACTCTGGAAAAGGCAATTAATAAAAAAAAATGAGTGAGAACTTAATGAGAAGAAAGGGTAAGAGGTTTAGATGGGATTTTCACCAAGCCAATGGCTGAAATCTGGAACACTGCCTAAAGGGCAGGAACTCTTTTAGCACATTAAGTATCAAGACAATCACCTGAATCACCAAAGCATAATAGGCTATAGAGGACGTGCTGGTAAATGGGCTCAGCACAGAGGTACATAGATGTGTCTTTCCTGGGGGTTGCCTGGCTCGGGCACCGCTCCTAAGAACCAGAGCGTGGACTGGTCTTTGCAAATGGTGTCAAAACATGGCACCTCTTGCACACGGGCTCAGTGGACTATTTCTGTACACTTTGCTAATCGTGGGATTGTGCTTGGGTATGGCAATACTCTACTAGACTGTAAGAAAATCATCACCTTCTGCATTTGCACACGTAATAATAAAGCACAAATGAACCATTCAAACCATTGAGATGTTGGTTCAATTACTACAATTATATAAATACTTGAGAATAGTGCTTTTTATTTTATCTTAAACAGGTAAATCAGCTGAGCAAACATTTTAACATATACGCCTTCTCCTTGAAGAAACCAAGTACAGAATGACTAGAGGAGGAGCAGAAAATATGTTTACAGGCTTCTGAAGTATTGTAATGAATGGTCATTTCAGCAGCCTGTGAATGCTTTAACCATCACTGCAAACTGTCTACCATCATCACTAGAAAACAGAAGAATCAGACTGTCCATTTATAAGTATTAAAATATTGTTTTATAAGTGATTTGCTGTTAATACAAGTGTAATAGTTCAATTAAGTATTTAAATAGACATTGAAAATGCACAAACAAAAATTGTGTGCAACTGACTAGCACTGGATTTTATTTTTGTGATGCTCACATTAAATGTGCTGTTGAAGTCTTTAATAAATAGATGGTAGCATGCATCCAAGAAAATATGAAAAACTTCAACAGATTTCTATTTTATAGATTCAGTCTGGGTCATGGGCATTACGATTATGTTTTTGTAAATTACTCATTGGAAGATCTGTATACCTATATTTCCTTAATACATGTTCTCAAAGACCATTCCATTTTTGCTTATAATGCTCATCAATGTTTTTTTAATTTATAGCTGACGAGCAAATCTGATAATGGAAATTGATGTTTTTTTTAAGAGTATGAGAGGGTGGCATATTGGAAATTGTCAAAAGCCATAATTAAAGCATGTATTTGAAGATTTTTTGAATGAGTAAATTATAAAATTTACAAAGGGAATTGAATGAAAATGTACAATGTTTTGAACATTGATAGTTCTCAGAAACCAATCAAAACCTTCTGTTTTCATTTTTCAAATATTCAGCTTTGTGATGGTGAATGCATGTTAATTTTCTGCTTTAATTTAGTTTATTTCATGGATTGTGCTTGAATGAAGAGTATACTAAAAGCCTTGGAGCAAAGTATACTTGGAAGGAATAAGCATGACTAACAGCAATTGTTTGTATAGATGCAAAAACAAACTATTTGTACCTAAACCGTGTTTAGGAAAGGCAATGAATACATTGTGTGGATTTTCACATTTTAGTAATTTCACTTCAGTGAGGGTTTGGTGGTATTTATGTCTAGATGGTCCTGCTTGATGGTGTAACAATTTGGTATGATGGATCCTTAATGTGAGCACAACTTAGCAAACACCATTTTACATAGAGGTACTGTATTTCTTACCGGTGACACCATAATAAAATATGTCAACAATATTCACCTTCATGTTACATCGGTGTAATTTCTGTTAAAAAAATGAATGCCAATGGAATTGTCAGGTCGGTCATTTACACACATTTTTTTGTCCGATTTAAAGCAATTCAACTAAAAAAAATAATTTACCAGAAAGATGAAACAATATTGATATCTTCCTCTGACATATTCCACTCTATGGCTTTAAGATTGCAGAGTGCATCTTTCATTTACATTTAGAAATTGTGTTGCACACTACAACCGTATAAACGTTTCCAAAAATATACAAAATAGACTTGTGCTGATATTATTACATGCCTTAATTCTTTAGATTATTTATCAACCTGTGGTACAAAAGTGAGAAAATTTGTGTACTGTGGAATAGTTGCACTTGTGTATTGTCTTTGTATATTATCGAGCTTTTCTTTCAGAAAAATCATGTTTTTTCATTTATTATTTCAACTGTAATTTGCACATGCTTATTTCCGACATTAGGTGCCTGTGTTGTGACATCATTAGAACAGAGTTCATAACATTAAGCCTTGATGCAGTTTGATCACTGAAAATGAAATTATCATAAGTAAATTTGTGTTCAGTAAGTCCATCCAAATTGTTGCCAAAATCATTTGGTTTTGGAACACCCTGGGTTAATAATTGGAGCTGTTTGGAGTACACGGGAATAACTTGGCAGGTGAAAAAACAATCCTATATTTATTGAATGTTTCAACAGTTAATATAAACACACTACAGCTTTTATGTTTGAGCTTTCAGTCCATGTTTTGGACTTTATTCTCTTTTGCATTTGTGGAAAAGTTTATTGGATCTTTGGACCGACTTCTTCATTCAAACCAGGCCAGAAAGAGCAGTCTGGCTAGTCACAGTGTTCTGATCTAGTTTCAAGTTATGTTAGAAATTAACGCATGTGGATGTGTAATTACTAGGGACATTATTACACTTCATTGAGTCCACTGAGATTTAATTGTTCCATAATTAGTAATCCATAAAGTAGCCATGAACTTTATCTTTGTGTTTCCTTTGTACCATAGTAGACCTTTTGATTCATCAAGTTTATGCTTATTCTTGGCACAAATGCAAGATTCTCCCTAATCTTGTTTTCCTGCGATCAATTTTCTCTCTTATGCCCATGAATTCTTCGATTTTCCTTTGGGTGTGGAGGAAACTTACATTGTCTCAGTGTGTATAAATACCAGAAAGACAGCACACAAGGTCAGAGTGAATTCCTGCTGCACCATCTTTTGTTAAATTGCTTCAGCATTTATAAAGGGCATGCTTATTTATTTGATGTGATGTTGCTGCCTGCAGCCATGTACAATTAATAAAGAAGCAATGGGGAACCAAGTAAAATTAAGTCCAAGATGGTGGCTATCAAGTCCAGTGAATGGACTTGATCATCAGTGGCTAAAAATCATTTAGTTTTAAGGATTCATGTGTGAATGGTTTTTGGAGTGGTGTAAATGTTCTTAAATCATTTCTAGTCAGCTTTCATTTTGTACAATCATCTGCAGTATATGGGTACCATTCTTTCATTAAACAAGAAATTGAACTGTTGTCCTGTGTGCTGGATAGATTTAATGAGTAAGGCAGCTGTTTAAGTATTGATTATAAACAGTGCTCTATAATTCAGAAATTCAAGTTATTTGTTCTGATGGGGATGGGTCTTGTGCATTCAAAATCTCTGGGCTTCAGTAGCGGAGAATGGTTTAATACAGACGTTGGGCAGCTCTTGATCCATGATTTTTCAAAGTTTTTACATTAAATTCTCAAATTGTTATTTGCAAAAGAACCCAAGTTATCTTCCTGACCCACATACTAAAAGTCCATTGGAGAAATAAAATAGATTTCATTCCCCACATTTAACAGGTGTGACAAGCTTTTCCTGTCACCCCCCCCTCCTCCCCCAAGGTTTTGTGCATGAAATTATATTTTCACCTCTGGACTATTTCTTGTAGTACTATAGGATTCCTTGTGCCCGTTTATTTCTGTTTTAGACAGTGCTCAATATAAACAAAGCATCCAAATGGACCTTTTCAAAATTCCTTTAAAAGTAGTGGACGTCTTTGCTTCAAGCAAACTTTATTATGTGTAAAGGGCTAACAATCAAACTTATTTTTTATATTCTCAACATAATTAGTTTGATTGTTGTTTAGCATTGAGGTCTGTGAATATCTGTGTGAATTGAAGTGACTGCTTAAAGAGTAGTAGTTTGTGTTCCAAAGGGGCTTCATGGCTTTTTCTATGTAACAAAAGTATGAGAGGTATAATGCAAACAATCTGAAAAATTTCTTGATGCACCATGTAATATTAAAACTTTTCGAGCAGAAGATTCCAGTGCAATTTGTTTGGTTTCATCTTTAGTGATTTGAAATGAAATGTTTTTGACAACATAGTATTGATTCCAGTAACTATCTAAATCTGACTTCTGACATTCTGGAAGTTGATTTCATGAATAATAAAGCATTTGGCTATTCAAATAATAATTTGGTTTTGTGGACTCTGAATTCTAAAATTTGAAAATAATCAAAGCAGTTAGAAGCCTGATTACATTTTGAAATTTAGTGAATGTTAATCCTTTATTTTAATACATTGCTGCATTGTTCTAATGTATTAGTTAAACAGTTATTTTTATTGCACCGTTTCCCTTGGACTGAAAGTTAGCACTGTTAATTTATAACCTCGCCTCTCAGGTGCATACATTTTGTGGGTTTCTAGGGAGTTAAGAAAAAAATTGACATATCAACAGTGCTGTCTCTAACATGCTTTTTACGTACATAATCATCATTTTGGATGCACCACGGGTATCATCAAATCCCGGCAGACAAATGAGTAAATATTGTTTTCAGTTGCCACTTGGTACCTTTAAAATCTAGTGGTAGTTGTCTCCCGTCGCTTGCTTTATATCAAAGTTGCACTGTACAAAAATGTTGAATTTGCAAAATAGTTTGCGGAAACTAATAAAGTAAGCAAGTATAAACTTCGGGATCTGGCTGGTTTTGTCACAAATGACCAGAAATTAATTATTTCAATGAGATGCTAATTGTTTTTTAAAAAAATGAACAGCATGAAGCATCCTTCTAGAAATTAAGATTTTGCAAAATAGGGGAATTTGAGCACATTATGACATTTCTTGCTTACTGCTTTTGGTTTTGAGGTTTGTTGACAAGGGGACTTGAAAAACTTAATTTTGACAGCATAGTAAGATCCTTTTGATGGAAGAAAGGTGCTTCAAAATATTTGGAATTTCCAACATGTAACATTGAAACAGCAAATTGAAATATAGCCATGGCTTTAATGATGAGGTACTAAATAATAACTCTCTTTCAATTGGTTTTAATGCAGCTTTTCAGTTCTGTATGATAAACTGTACACCATGTCCACAAAGTTCAAATTGAGTAGTTTATGTTAAGCTCAAGTACTTTAATGTGTATTTTCTTTGCTTTTCATTTAAGATTTGCAAAAATACATTTTCACTTTATATTTCAAAAAAAAATAGTGCTTCCATTAAACTGCTGACATTTTGGTTTTTTAACATCACCTGTTGGTATACATTTGCTAAGTTATGTGGTGAAATTATTTGAGTGTTTTTTAATATGCTTTTAATGTCACTTAATTTATTATTAATTGTAATTATTTGGCCACAGATTTTCCAGTCCCAATTAACCAACATTTATTTAAAAAAAAAAAGTAAACTTAGCATTGCAGCTTAACTAAATTTGAAAGCAAGCTCAGATGAAGAATATAGTGGACTTGGAGGAAGGAAGGCAAGACATAGAAGCAGCTTGTCAAGCCTTTTAAAAGTTATGTAAATGATAAGTGTTGATACTTTTTTTTTGTTATGACTAACATTCTCCCGAGTTAAACTTTGATGATTGTATTGGGGAAGAGTGAATGTTCTGCATAATTGCAGTGATTTCCTTGATGCAACAGTAGTAAGAGAAGGGAATTTCCTCTTTCCTTGTACCGTCTTGCTAATATATTTGAAGCTGGTGTTGCAGAAAACCAATTGCATATTTTCTACACTGGTTAATTAGGGACTCGTGGAGAAGGATCTACTTTGATGATAGAGATGACTGCCTTCTGAAAGCAGTAACTATTTATTCACTATAATAGGAATGATCATTAAATTGTGTGTAGCCTTTAAATAAATAGTTTACATTTTGAACTTTTTATTTGTTGTACTGTTCCATCTCTAAATTTGTTTTAAGTGGGTTCTTATGGATATCAATCTCTAAAGTTGTTGACAGTTCTCTGGTAAGTAAAATATATCAATCTTGGATGTGTATTTCAAAATACAGTTGTAGTCTTGGCAGTAAATTAGCAAAGGTTACGTTTAAGTGGCTGATTCACTGAAGAAAAATGATGCATCTTTTAATGAAACCTTCAAGTTAAGGTGCAGCTGGGCAACCAAACATGATATAATGAAGTCCTGTTTACTGAATTTGGTTTACAACGACCATTTGCTGTATGTTACTTCTTGCAGTTTATGAAAGACTTAAACTGACATGATTTTCTGTTAAATGATGATTTGAACAGTTATATGGGGTAGTTTCACAGACCAAATTATAAATTCCTGCTGCCTTTATTGCTTGAAATTCCCATTCCACCTCATTAGCAAAAAGACAATGTCATGGGATGACTGGTAAAAGATGACTGCTATTAATATCGTAACTGTAACTGGTACAGGTAATATAATCTCTAAAGACAAATACATTAGAATATTGTTATCCAGTTGTGTACAAAAATGTAGAATATAAGGTGTAGATTGTAGACTAAAATTTAAAGTAGTGAACTATACAAACATGCTGGATGGAAAAAATGAATTTGTATATGACACCTTTGTACTGCACAAGTTTTAGCACACAAGTCAATACAGGCAGGGAAGTGTTTTTCTTATTGTCAAATTTTGTCAAATCACTAAAGCATTATTTTGCAATACTGAATTTGATTTTAAAAATTGTAACTAAAAGTAATGTCTCTGGTGCGTACAATACTCCCTATTAGCGTTTTAATCCAAGTTTTCAATCTTTTTGAGAAAGGGGACTTCATAACAAAGAAAGGAATTACCTGAACAGAATGAGTTTAACAAACATTGCATTGTGCAAACGTGGAAATGTTACAATATTCTCCCTGAATATTTGATTTCAGCATTATTTAGTCGATACCACCTGGCCACTCTGCTCCTCAACTGAATTTGACCAGGACCCCACAACTTCATATTCAGTGCCAGAGCCAATATTGCACGGCTTCCCAAACTTATTTGTCCTGTTTACCCCTGGCAACTTTAATAGCACATAACAATGTTATTTCACTTATTTATGAATAACTAATGATGAACAGATACCAGTATACCAGAACCAAACACAGTCAGTCGATGAGAAAAAATATTTACAAATCCAGAATCAACAAATTTACCCCCTGGCTAAATTTACCCCAGTTTGGGAAACCTTGCAATATTTTCATCCGACGCTGGTACAGCAAAAAAATAAATAAAAATATTTGCTATGTTCACAAAACAAGCGGTCAGGAGAGAATAGCTGTCTGCTGTTGGACAAGATTTCTGGTAGCTTTTAGTTTGTAAAATGTTACAATGTTTATTTATTGTAGGTATGGACCTGAAAGTTGAATAAATACTGGAAAATAATATTTTATCATCTCGTTTCCTCGAATATGTAATGATTTTGTAGAAAATCTTTATCTAGAACATCACGCACATAATTTTGAAAGCACTGCAAGCCCCTACATGCATTACTTCAGATTATTATGCCCACACCAACATAAATTCTCCATGTTCACAAATTCAATTTACAAACCCTTGGTCTGCATCCTTCTCTGTTGGTAATTAAAGTATTTAACTGTGTGAGAACTAGTTTACACCAATAAATTAGTAACTCAGCGGGTCAGGCTGGGGAAGAACTCTCCTCCAGTTCTCCCCCCCCCCCCCCCCCCAATATTCTTCATTCTCAGTCTGATGGGTTCTAACTCGAAACGTCACCTATCCCTTTCCTCCAGATATGCTGCCTGCCCCCCAAATTACTCCAGCACTTTGTCTCTTTCCAAAACCGTTTCCATTCTCTCGCATCTCTAATTTCCACACCTTTTCAACTATTTCGCCAGTACTTCTACAGCATTCGCTGCTCTTTCCATCTGCACCCTTTTGCCTTTTTCTTACTGCCTCTCTTCCCTCCCCCAGCGCCCAGTCTCTCCCCCATTGCCCCAGCGCCCAGTCTCCCCCATTGCCCCAGTCTCTCCCCCACCGCCCAGTCTCTCCCCCATTGCCCCACCGCCCAGTCTCTCCCCCACCGCCCAGTCTCTCCCCCACCGCCCAGTCTCTCCCCCATTGCCCCCGTCTCTCCCCCATTGCCCCAGCGCCCAGTCTCTCCCCCATTGCCCCCGTCTCTCCCACAGGCGCCGCGGATCCTGATTCCGGGTGCAGGGCGCTACGTCACCCGCATTGTGCCGCCGTCGTCTCTGGGCAACCGGACACTCGCAGCGACCGCGGGTGGACAGACGGACACTCGCCCCGCAGTCCCGGCCCCTGCGGCTCATCCCACCCCCGGCCCCGCATCCCACCCCCCCGGCCCCGCATCCCACCCCCCCCCCCCGGCCCCGCATCCACCCCCCCGGCCCCGCATCCCACCCCCCCCCCGGCCCCGCATCCCCCTCCCCCCCCCCGGCCCCGCATCCCACCCCCCCCCGGCCCCGTATCCCACCGCTCACTCGCCCCGCAGCCCGGCCCACGCCGCCCCATGGCGACTTCCAAGGCCGAGCTCCGGCCCGCCCCGAGTGTGAACTCTGAAGACCCAGAGGAGAGGATCGCTGCTCGTCGAATCCGGATCGCCCAGAGGCTGGAGGAGAAGCGACGGTGAGAGCCGCCACCCTTCAACCCTTGCACACCCCGCTCTCTCGCATTCACTCGCAAACTTCTCCACTAAACTCTCCCACAACCACCTCAACTCTTCCCCAACCCAAACTGCCCCACAACCCAAGCTTCCCCTTCAACCTTTCTACTCTCTCATATTTCACATTCACCCCAAAACTCTGCCTAAAATCTCCCCCTTTCAAACTTATCCCTCCCCAATTTCTCATCCCCAAACAATTCCCTGTAACTGCATACTTCCTCATTGCTGCCTTCTCTCCCTGTTGTATCCCTCTCCCTCATGTATCCCCGGGACTGCCAACATTGGGTGAGAGTTGGGAGTGAGAAATTGCGAGAGACCAAGCCGAGGGAGTGTAGCGGCGCGGGAGGGGGGGGGGGGGGGGGGTGCCTTTGCATTTTTCAGCTTGAAATTGTGCAATCTGGTGCATACTGTAGCAAGTCTTTTAATTTACACTTGAATGCAATATTTATGCTTTAAATTGGATTAGCTATGAATAAGGTTAGGCTAAATTACATTCCACAGTAGAGCCAGGCTCTGATCAACAGGTGCAGCACATGAATGATCTTAGTGTATTCATGTATGGAAATCAGATTATAATCAAGCACTTGGCCCATGTTGACCAACCTGGGTCTCACTGCACACCTGATACTACTCTTGATCCTGACTCCAGTTGCATACCTTGCTGACCCTGGATCCAGCCTTTCACCTGGCCCCCTATTCTACCCTGATCATAGCTGCTTACCTGCTTTGGCTCCCAGTGCTGAAGACTCCCATTGTCCCAGCTTTGACTGCACACTCATTACTATTCCAGACCTTGATTCTGGATGCACACTTGGCCTTGCTCCTAGCCGCTCTGCACTGACAATATATCTAGCCCACACATAAAGCCACATATCTGACCCCCTGGAATTAACCTATGTCTATTAACCTTCAAGTCCACAGGTGCTTATCTAATACGGTAATCTTTTATGGGGCACTTCACTGACCAAAATTTGCTACATCCATTGGCTTCCTTGTTATCCAACATGCTAGTTACTTTGTCAAAGAAGTCATCAATTGGTTGAACACAATTTCTCATCCATAAAATTATACGGACTCAGCTGTATAAGTATTCTGTTACCATTTCCTTCATTTTCCTAACAAATTGTCCTGAAGTCATTTTCACCCCCAATATTTTCAGTATTTTGCTGTCTTCCTCTCAGCTGGGACTTTTCCGAAATGCAAAGTCCAATCACTATATATTTAAGCAATAATATTCTATTTAATGTGATCTTGAGAGTACATAATATTTTCTGTGGTATTCATAACACAACAATGATAAAAAGATCTTTGTTTTGATTGCACCTACCAACATGCATACATTATTATATTACAGTTAATATGTACTGAGGGCACATTTTTGTTCCAATGCTCTCTATTCGCAATTACTTTTACATTGAAGTGATTGAAATCCAAGTGAAGTTTAAACGGCATCAGAAAAATAAAACCGCCGGAATGGATGATATTCATTACATGGTTGGTTGGTTGGAGTCAGTATCAGCACAATTACTATATTAAACTTTGAATCTTCAGATATCCTGGTTCAAGCAAAAAAACAAAGACAAATAATAACCTCACACATTCCCCTGCAAGTATCTCAGTCACTCCTTTAAAATATGCCCCTTCTTTGAACAAGCTCTTTAACATTGCATCTGAATCAGTTTCCATCTGATTACATTCTTTGAGGATGTTCATCTACGTGTTCAATTAATAAAACAACGAGATTGGGGACATTTCTATTCAACCTGTCAGGAATTTTGGGGGGGATTTGTAATAGTGAGGTAAACAAACATAATAGTTGAGTGGCAAATGACAATAGTGCTACCTTCCCAATATTTAACTGAAGGAAATAATGGATTATCGGGGCTGTATGTTGTGACAGACAGCCTGACACCTTGCATGTCATTTTAATATTACACTTATCCCATCTCCCTGGATATTACGGATGAATAAATTAAGGTTTTGTCAATTAATTACAAATCAGGCTAATTACAAATCAATAATATTAGCCAACTCCGAAACACAAAGGGCTGAGCATTGGGATCCAGGCGGACAACTGGCCTCAGTTCCCCTCTCACATCTGGCAGTGCTCTCCATCAGAACCAAGGGCCACGGAGTGTTTTTGAAAGTGGGGAGGCTGAGCGATCGCTGATCACTGACCTTGGGGGTACCTAGCGAGGGAGTGGAGCGACCGAATGGGGGGAGAGTGTGGGAGGGGGTGCCCCCCTTCCCACGGTGGGGACTATTTGAAATTTGAAGAATTAAAATCATGTTATAGAGCATTGTAGTATGATTTCAATGTTATTTGTTTGAAGTATTTTTAAGAGGTAACTTTCTAAGGAGTAACTTTTTCCACACAGGGTGGTGGGTGTATGGAACAAGCTACCAGAGGAGGTAGTTGAGGCAGGGACTATCCCAACATTTAAGATACAGACTGATGGACAGACATGGATAGGACAGGTTTGGAGGGATATGGACTAAAAGCAGGTAGTGTAGCTGGGACATGTTGGCAGGTATGGGCAAGTTGGGCCGAAGGGCCTGTTTTCACACTGTATCACTCTATGACTACATTATACCTCCACCATGCATAAATGCTTCAAAATCAAGTGGTTGAGTTGTATTGCCATATGCTCGCATAGAAACATAGAAAATAGGTGCAGGAATAGGCCATTTGGCCCTTCGAGCCAGCACTGCCATTCAATATGATCATGGCTGTTCATCTAAAATCAAAACTTCTTTCCTGTTTTTCCTCCATATCCCCTGATTTTGCTAGCCCCAAGAGCTAAATGTAACTTTCTCTTGAAAACCCCCAGTGAATTGGCCTCCACTGCCTTCTGTGGCAGAGAATTCCACATTCACAACTCTCTGGATGAAGAAAGTTTGTCCTCATCTCAGTCCTAAATGGCCTACCCCTTATTCTTAAACTGTGTGACCCCCTGGTTCTGAACTCCCCCCAACATCGGGAACATTTTTCCTGCAGTTACAGTAAGTGAAAATCTAGCAGGCAAGCAGGATACTTTCTCCAACCACCCCCATTTGACGGCCACTATCTTCCACCGCTTCTACCCAGTGCTTGGTACCTACTTCCAGCAGCCACTGGTTGTCCTCCAGAATGCACCGAGCCGCAGCCTGGTCCATGCCAGTCACCAGGACAAATTCAATAGACGATAGGTGCAGGAGTAGGCCATTCGGCCCTTCGAGCCAGCATCGCCATTTAATGTAATCATGGCTGATCATCCCCAATCAGTACCCCGTTCCTGCCTTCTCCCCATATCCCCTGACTCTGCTATTTTTAAGAGCCCTATCTAGCTCTCTCTTGAAAGCATGCAGAGAACCTGCCTCCACCGCCCTCTGAGGCAGAGAATTCCACAGACTCACAACTCTCGGTGAGAAAAAGTGTTTCCTCGTCTCCGTTCTAAATGGCTTACTCCTTATTCTTAAACTGTGGCCCCTAGTTCTGGACTCCCCCAACATCAGGAACATGTTTCCTGCCTCTAGCGTGTCCAAACCCTTAACAATCTTATATATTTCATTGAGATATCCTCTCATCCTTCTAAACTCCAGAGTGTACATGCCCAGCCGCTCCCGGGAATTAATCTTGTAAACCTACGCTGTGCTCCCTCAATAACAAGAATATCCTTCCTCAAATTAGGGGACCAAAACTGCACACAATACTCCAGGTGTGGTCTCACTAGGGCTCTGTACAACTGCAGAAGGACCTCTTTGCTCCTATATTCGACTCCTCTTGTTATAAAGGCCAACATGCCATTCGCTTTCTTCACTGCCTGCTGTGCCTGCATGCTTACTTTAAGGCACAGAGATTCTCGGCACAGAGATTCTCACGGCAGCGGCGCAAAGCTTCCGACTCCTCTGACGGCCCGGGACACTTAAAATGAGGCTGCTCCATGGCCGGAGCTACAGTGAGCGACTCGCCAGCCCGGAAAACACTCGCCATGCCTCGGCTCCCCATCCGCATCTGCCGCTGCTTCAGCTTCCATTCCTCCCTCTGCCCCGGCTCTCCAACACCCGCGGCCCATTCAGATGATATTAGTTTTGAAATTCTCGTTGATCACAGAATTTCTCACGACAGCGTGAGGAGGTTTGTGATTAGCGTGACAGCGTGACAATTGGGTGAAATGCATGATTCTCACGCTCAATGCGTGAGAGTTGGCAGCTCTGGTATCCCTCTTAATGTCCTTTCCTGGCGCCTTTACTTCATCTCACTCATTTTGCCCTCCACTCCTCTTAATCCTTTTCTTTATCCTTTTCAATTTTGACAATTGCCTCCTCCCCCCTTTCCAGAATACCCCATTTCCCCCTCATTTTACCTTACCAACTCCTCAGTCTTTGTTCCTTAACCTTCTGCCTTCCAAGTTCCCTCTCCTCACCCACCCACCTTTGATTTATCTGTTGAACTAAAACGTTCTATGTGGTACATGATGAATATATAATATGTTCCAGGGAACTCAGAGGTAGCAATGAAGTTGTGGAAGAAGGTGATGGCATAGAGAAGCTTAATAAAAGCTGCAAACAGGTTGTGGACACGCACCAGGTTAGTTCTTTAACATATTTCTTGAACATCCCATAGGTTTGCGTTAACTTGCTTCTATTCCAATTCTTAGGAGTTTGAAATAACTGATCCTGCAGATTTTGCCAAAGGTAGTCCATGGGACAAGTTGTGGTGCATAATGCAAGCAAATTCTATTTAAGATCAGCTTAAGTGGATGAAAGGTGTAGTATTGGTCCTATATGTTCTCTCTTCTTATATCTTAATCATTGGCCTGTTTCTTCCAACGTTGCATTTTTTAATGGCATTTATTGCCAAATTTTGTTTGAAACATAATTTACTTATTATCATCATGCTCCTCACAATAAAACGTCTAAAGTGTTTAATTGTCTTGTGTACTAGCAATGGAACAATTGAAATTTGCCCCAGCTTCACTAACTTGTGCTGCTGCCAATTGGAATAATAAAAAGCATCAAATTTGATCAAGCGACATAATATACAAAAACTCTTGGGATTTCAGTTGGTGGGAGCTAAGATGAAGTTTGAGTAGTTGTTTAGACAAGACACTGATGCTTGGATTGCCTTGATTTAACAATTGGACCCTTTGTAATGGAGCTCCTTCTTGACATCAATATAATCCATGTTATTGGACTGCCTAATTGGCACTGATCCCACTTGGATGTTTTTGTGCCATTGCTAAATTTGCTGCTTGTTTTTAAAATCAGCAAAGGGAAATTAAGATAAAACGCATGTTATTTATTAAATAAAATGTAGTATCCCCCTTCCTCTATGTAAAGTTGAAAGTTGTTGTTTGGAAAAGATGATAAGGCAACTTGTGTCATCAACTCTGATGTCTATTGCGAATTTCTAAAGAAAATTTGCAGAACACATTCTGGTTAAATCTATCCAGTTATAATCTCGTGAAAATGTTATGTTTTCATAATGTTCCTTGGTTGTAGAGAGTGACCTTTGAGTGAGGGAGGAGTAATTTTATTTTGTTTGTTTTATGTCAGTAATCAAAATGGTAAATCTTTGTAGGCTTGAACTTTTCAGTTGGAGATTGCAGTTTCAGGAGGTAAACAAGATAAAGTGCTCCTGCTCTGATTGTAAACTTGTCAATTGAGTTCAATTGAATTCAGATGTTGGACAACAGTTTGGGTCTTATTAGAAAATAGGGCAGAGGAACCATAGGGTTTGTTTTCTGACAGTGCTTCTTGTAGCACAAGAGTCTCAATGTAGGAAAGATATATGTTCTTTTCTTTTAATTTTATCTTAAGTTTGTAGTTGAAACTAGTGACATTTTCGTAAACTAATGTTTGTTTTTTTGTTGAAGAGATAACAAAGGTACCTTGATAACCCCCAATGTAATTGTAAGCAAGTCAATTAATTTCACTTGTCTCAATCAGAACTGCATCTAAAGAGAAATCAGATTATTTTTATCACAAAGGTTTTTGGAGAGCGGGATTTGGTATGTGCAGGGGCTGCAGCGAGGATGGCATGAGGACACTTCTCAACCTTAGCCTTTGGTTGGACAGTGTGACATTTGTGCCAGTCAGGCACATGGTCAGTGACCATTTTCACTTTTTTTGCAGCTCAAAAATTATGTGGGAACAGAGATTGAATGACATTTAAAAGTGGCCCTTTCTAAATTAACAACAATGTAGGAGAGCTCAGTCCTTTATATTGTATGACACGATGTGGAATTTCTGAGGCGTCCCTTCATTCTGGGTGATTACATATGTGGGATATAGTTTTCAGAGACTGTACCCTCACATATTAAAGAGCAGTTTTTTGAAAGAAGAAATCTATGGCCACTAGATAGGAAGGGTGGAAGGCAGGTAGTCGGGGAAACCTTAAAAATGTTTATCTCACTCAAACCAACATGTTTTGGAAAATGGGCAGAGTTGACTGTGTAATTGAGGGGTCCAGCCAGAAACAATATCACAGCACTGGGTGACTTAACTATTTTAAGGGGAAATGGTCAAGTATCCAAATGCAACACTTATGGTATATTCGATACCCGATAATTAAAGAGTTCTTGGCTTCCTGATGCATAGACTGCAATCAATAAGGATCGATGATAGAACATCACAATAATTTTTGACACTGATTGTGTGGCTAAACTCTGCACTGTCCATTTGCAAGTTTGCAGATGCCATCACTTAGTGGGTTGGGTCTAAACCAATAACACGATGAAATGCAAGAAGGAGATAGAGAGCTTGCAAACATGGTGTCAAGACAACAACATCTGTCTTAATGTCAGTGAAATGAAGAAGCAGGTCATCGACTTCAGGTAACTGGATGGAGTACAAGCTCTAGTCTGCATCTATGGTGCCGAAGTGGAGATGGTCAAAGCTTCACGTTCCGAGGCGTAAATATCACCAACGATTTGTCTTGGTCTAACCAAACCTTTACCTCAATGTCTCAAAATATATCAAAAGGCTAAGGAAATTAGTCATGTCTCAAATGTCTCATCAATTTTTACGGATGCACCATAAAAAGCATCCCATTGGAATGCATATAGCTTGGGAAGGCATCTGCCCTGCCCAGGACTGCAAGAAATTGCTGTGAGTTGTGAACGCAAGGACATTGCACAAACCAACCATCACCTTATTTCTCACTCTTCTTCCACCTACTCACTTCTTGCTGCTTCGGGTGAAACTGATAAGGTTCACTTCTTAAAAAACAGACAAATACAATGAGTTAAGGTAGACCATACAATCTTTACTTTTACGTCAGACGGGAGTGGCTGGAGATGCTACAGTTAGAAGTATCCAGTGATACTTCTGGTTCTCCCAAAATACCTCTCAAATTAACACAGAATCTTGGGGTCTTTTATATAACAAGTCACGTACATAGAATATCAGGGGCCCCAAGATGCAATAGGCCCCAAGATGCAATAGTCCCCCAAGATGTAATTGTCCAGTCCTAACAATGAGCTGTTTCTCTGTGCTAGCTGGTGCCTTGTCCCGTTATCAGTTAGTTCCCCTAGCTGGCCTCTCTTATCTGATTGAACTCTTCGAACAGAAAGGCTGTCTAAAAAAAACAAAAGTAAAGCCACAAAAATTCGGTCAAGCATCCCAGCAATTAGCAATTAGCTCTTTTATTACAGAAAGGGTTAAATATGGCAGCAAACGATATAATAGCGATTAACTCTTTCATTCCCTCCTTTTTATCATTTTGATGATACCAATTACATTCCTCGCTGAGTACATAAGAAAGGCCATAAGCATCACAACAGACAAATTAAGAGTACAATTAGTAAAACAATCAATCCATAGTGGACAATAATTTCCCAAGTCCTTCCAAACATATTAAATGGCCACCAACCTCCCCCGGAGCTATAATCATGGAATTCAGCTCCTACCTTCTTTATTTTAGCCACTTCCATTTTGATATGGGCGCTTGGAAATCCCCCTGTGCTGGTGCAACTGGTTCATGCTTATGTGTGGGACCACATATGCAACATAACTACACCCTGTCCAGTGATCGGGTTCTTTTGGTCGTTCCCAAGTTGCCTCGTCTGCTGGCGGCATTCTTGATAACCATGGGAAGGCCCAGGATCCACATACAAAATATGTGTCATTAACCGGTCGGGGTGGGCCGGCAATGGTGGCTGACACGTACGGTTTCCCAAAAATGCCTTGGTTGTGGCAAAAACAGGTAGTATTAACTGGCTTGTGCGGATCTCTTACTATCTGCAGTCGGGGTATATCTGCTGCGCTTGTCATGTTTAATTTCCAATCTTGTTTAAAGGGAGAGGTGTACCATCCTTTAAATATGGGGTTAGTCCTCAAGTTTGCCATTCTGAAGTCGCCCATTAGTTGCTGCCCTATTGCAAAAACAGTTCCTCCTCCATCATTGTATGGGATGTGCGTATGCACCCAGCATACACTTATATTATCACAAAGGGCAAATTCAAAACTCATAGAAACAAATTATTTTCCCAAGTCCAGTCCATCTGCGCCAACCCCAGAATAAAAAGGAGGGTCAATAGCCAAATTGTCCTTTCTTGGTTCTCCGAACCGTTTACAGTCAATCAGATGTATCCAACGGGGGTGATCTTCAATCTTCACGGTGGTTGATGTTGTTGGTAGCACTTTGTACAGTTTCTTTCAACAGTCTCAATTTCTTCCGGTCCCAGTACATTATCAGTATGTAATCTGACAGTATGGACTCGCCCCAGTGTTCAACTGGTAGTGGCTTCTGTGCCTCTCGTACCTGGGAATGTAGACCTAGCAAGGCATGGGTTAATTGCTGTGCATACATAATTAGTTATTCTAAATGACAAACACAATGATCATATCAAAACAAGCTTTCCCAAAAGAACTAAAAAACTCAAAATCAGTAATCCATAGCTTTGCCAATATCTTTAAACTCTTAAAAAAAAAAGAAGAAGATTATTAAGAAAAAACAATAAAAAAATTATTCCCAATTGTTCTAATCTATCTCCCCAAATTCACAACCTCAAATTCCTGGCATAAATGCATGACAATCACAATTTTCTCAAATCAACATTTTCTTTTTCTCTGTGATATTGACATTTCCAATCTCATCTAACACTTTAATCAGGATGCCAAAAGCATCCAGGTCTCTTTTTGAACTCAGCTCAAAAGATTAGAATTAGGGGAAAAAAACAACTTAAAACATCGATAAGACAAAACAAACTGCATTTTTGCATCTCTCCTTTGTTTAATTCTCCTCATTTTAAATGTTTTATTATTAATGTTTAGTGTTTTCGGAGTCATTCGTAACTGTCACTATATCATGTTGTTAGTTGTGGGCGGAGCACCAAGGCAAATTCCTTGTATGTGAATACTTGCCCAATAAACTTACTTACTACTTTAAGTCAAAAGAAAACAAAGAATAAACAGTTAATTTCCACATAAGTAGATAAGCATATCCAAAGAACAAAGAGAAAGAAAATAACTGTTTGGCTCAACCCCCACACAACTGCACCTTCTTAAAGAGACACCACCTCTTAAGACTTTTTTTTTCTGTGACATTCACTCACAAGTTGCCACACCTCATTCAATATTGCTAAATCTCAGATATTCACATTCGCACTCAAAAGTAACATAATTATACACACTCAAGGAAATTATTCAAATTCTTAAAACTGTGATAATCTAAATATGCTCATAAGATTGCCCTCCATTCCACATGTGATGTGCTGAATTAACATGGAATTTTCACAAAGGAAAATGGGCATCACAATTAGGTTTTGAAATTGTATCTCCATTGTTTTCCCTCCTTACCAACATTAGTAAGGCAGTGTATATGATATAAAAGAACGGACAGAAAAACATCGGTTACACAAACTTTTTCGAAAGGGGTTAGCCGGAAGCCCGTCAAAGAGTCAATGGTGCCGCGCACTCGTTTCCAAAAATTCCAAGATTTTTAAACCTTAATAACTTTTAAACTATACCACCGATTGGAACAAAACGTGTTGCACTAGAGCACGGGCGAATGGTGAGTAAGGTGGCGAAAAATCGTAGCGCTATCGCGTACCGTTTTTGCGCAAATAGAAAAACTACGCAAAGCAGAAGAGCACAAGATCATAGTTTTAGTTATGTACAGATAGATAGATAGATCAATGTAGGCAGCATCCTTCTAAACCTCTTCTGCACCCTCTCCAAAGCATCCTATAATGAGGCAACCAGAACTACACGATACTCCTAAAGTGGTTGAATCAAGGTTTATAAAGATGCCTGACTCTTACTCCATGCCTGACTGACTCAATGCCCACACGAGTACCATACACCACCTTTACCACATATTCCATGTGTTGCTATTTTCAGCGAGCCATTGTCTTTGACCCCAAGATCACTCTACATCAGTGCTATTAAGTATCCTGTCATTAGCTATATACTTTCACTTCATGGGTGTGACATGGCATAAGGGAGGAAAGCAACAAAAGAGGATCTATTTTGATACAAGGTGAATGATAAGGATGTCTGATGAACCGAGAATGTTGGAATAAATATCCCCAAATGAGTAGCATGGATAGCGTCAAGAGGTTAGTTAAGTATGTGAGGGATCAAGGATATCCTGATGTCGTCATGGTAGGTGGAAGAAGACACTTATGAACAAATGCTCCACAGAGCATTTGGTTTGATTGATGTATTATCTGCTGTTTATTCATTGTCTCTGGAATTTTAATTCAAACAGCTAGTGTTTGACATTGATCATACCCTGACATTGATCATATCAGTGATCAGTCTTTTTCCCAGGGTAGGGGATTCTCAAACCAGAGGGCATAACTTAAGGTGAGATATATGAGGATCTTCATGTGCAACTTTTTCTCTCAGAGGGTAGTCATCATCTGGAATGAGTTACCAGAGGAGGCAATAGAAGTAGATACAATTATGACTATCAAATGACATGTTGATATGAATGATTTTGAGTGATATGGCCAAACGCAGGCAATTGGACATACCAGCATTTAATTTACTTCAATTAAGAGTAAAACCCCCTTAAAATGGCAACGAGTAAAGCAGTAACGTTAAATTGTACAGTTTGCATTCTTTGTCTATTCTTTACTATTTCTCTCCTCGCTGCCACTGTACAGCCTCTGTCCATAGTAAAGAAACACACTGTGACATTTGCTACTGAAAATGAAAGATGTTTATCTCAACTAACAAGGGAGGAACACGAGATGCATTAAATTTAAATATTTGAGTTTTTTCATACTTTTAGAGATTGTTGAAGTTAAAAAGAGATGGGATATCATTGGTCACAAACGTGCAAGTTGCTGAAGACTCCAGGGAGATGTACAGGAGAAATCTAGAGAGAGAAGCACTAAGTCAGAGGTGAGTGTGCTATTTCAACTGTGCCCAAAGGAGAAAGTTTACAGGCTCCAATATGAATTTCACCTGTTTTGATTTTAACCCAGTCTGGATTTCCAATCTCACTCATTTGCATTTTCAGCTAGCATAAATACTGGCATGAATACCTCAAATAGACAGTGTTTTAATTTTTTCTAATTCAGTTTCCTTCTGAAATATTCCTGGATGGTAACTTATAACACAGGACTACATCTCTTAACCAATGGTTCAGGTCAAAGTTCTGCAGTCTTACCAAGTGTGCTTGCGAATGTTGATAATTAAACAATGGCGAGAAGGGGATTTGCCGAGAACATTCCCATCTCCGAAAATGGGACAGTGCAGCCTTGCAGCCAAAGAGATTATTCAGATTGGCCTCTTCTACCAGTACAGATGCCAATCTTCAGCTAATTTGATTCATGTCAGATGATGCTAAGACATAGCTGAGAGTACTGGATACTGCAAATAATATTGGGGAGATTTAGATAGATATGAGCCAAATGCAGGCAAATGGGGCTAGCTTAGATGGGGCATCTTGGTTGGCATGGAGCTGTTGGGCTGAAGGACATGAATAATTTAGAAAACATCAAGGCAGCATTTGATTAAGTGCATCATCAAGCTGTAGTACTGAAGGCGTGCACGCCAGAACCATCTGTACTTCTGGTGAAGATGTTGCAGTAAGTAAAACACTGGCATCTACCCAACAATTTGGGAAATTTTCCAGTTGTGTCTATTTCACAAAAAGTAACACCAATACAATCTGGATATTTAAACGCTCAACCACACTCTGAAAGTCATTAGCCAAATGACAGAAGCTGTCATCAACCATGCTATCATGCAGCACTTGCCATCAGTACGTCATTCACTAATGTCTAATGTGAGCTTCACCAGGACCACTCAGCTGTGAACATCGTCACAGTGCTGGCCCAAACCTGGGCCGAAGAGCTGTATTGCAGATGTGAGTGATCGCCTTTGATTTCAAAGCAACATTGGAACGTGTGCAGCATCAGGGTATGCAGGTAAACGTGAAGTTAATGGGCATCCAAGAGAAAATATGGCTGTTGGAATGATATCTTACACTAAAGATGATGGTTGTGGTTGGTGGAGGTTATTCATTTCAGCTTCAGCATATCACTGTAGGTGTTCCTCAGGACAATGACCTAAGCCACACAATCTACAGCAGCTTCATCATGCCATGAGACTGCGAGACAATTTGGGATCAATAGTAAATAATATTTGAACCTCAAAAGTAGCAGGAAACAGAATGTGGACACAAGAAGCTGGAGTAACTCAGCGGGACAGGCAGCATCTCTGGAGAGAAGGAATAGGTAAAGTTTCGAGTCGAGACCCTTCTTCAGAGAGTGTCTCACAAAGTACCCTTGACATTCCCAATGCCATTGTCATTACTCATTACTGAGACCACAACTACCAATCTCCTAACAGTCAGGATTGACCAGAAGGTCAACCAAACAGCCACATGAATGCCATAGCTTCAAGAATTCTGAGGTTGCGTATCTGGTGGTGAGTGACTTGACTCATCTTCTGATCCTCAATACCTTTCCACCATCCACAAGTGAGGAGCACGATGGACTACATTCACTTTGCAAGGATGATAGCAGTGCCAACAACTCACAGGATGTTCACCTTGAGGCCAGATAGGGATGGAAACAAATGCCAACCTTGATAATGAAGAAAGCATTTGATAAAGTGCCACACGTGAGGCTGCTAAGGATGATGAGAGCCTATGGTATCAAAGGGCAGATACTGGTATGGAGAGCAGGTTGACTGGATGGCAGAAGGCAAAGAGTGGCTATAAAGGGGGCAAAGTGTGGAGTTGTGCATTTTGGTAATAGGAAAAAAGGCATAGACTATTTTCAAAATGGGGAGAGAATCTAGAAATCAGAGGTGCAAAGGCACTTAGAAGTGCTGGTGCAGGATTCCCAAAAAGTTCATTTGCAAGTCGAATCGGTAGTAAATAAAGCATACGCATTTATTTCAAGAGGGCTAGATTACAAAACCAGGGATGTAATGTTGAGGCTCTCTATAAGGCGCTGGTCAGACCGCATTTGGAGTATATCGTGGCAATTTTGGGCATCATATTTTTGGAAGGATGTGCTGGCTCTGGAGAGGTTTTAGAGGGGGTTTAGAAGAATGATCCCAGAAATGAGTGGGTTAACATATGATGAGCGTTTGATGGCACTGGGCCTGTACTCGCTGGAGTTTAGAAGAATGAGGGGGAACCTTAGTGAAAAGTTTCAATAGAGTGGATGTGGAGAGGATGTTTCCATAGTGGGAGAGTTTAGGACTAGAGATCATAGAATTATAGGATGTTCCTTTAGGAAGATGAGGAATTTCTTTAGTCAGAGGGTGGTGAATCTGTGGAATTCTTTGCCACAGAAGGCTGTGGAGGCCGTCAATGGATATTTTTAAGGCAGAGATAGAGGGATTCGTATGGGTGTCAGGGGTTATCTGCAGAAGGCAGGAGAATGGGGTTAGGAGGGAGAGATAGATCAGCCATGATTGAATGATGGAATAGATGGGCCAAATGACCTAATTCTGTTCCTATCACTTATAACCTAAGAAAAATAAAGCATGACTTTGAATTAAAAAAATATGTTGTTGGAGCGACTCAGCAGGTTAGTCATTAACTCTGGAGGACATGGATAGGCCGTCTGACCCTTCTTCAGATTGTAGTGGGTAGAAAGATGGAAAAGATGTGAGAGTGGGACAAAGCATGGCAAGTGATAGGTGGATACAGGGGAAGGGGTTTGTAGAGTAGATGGGTGGATAAAGGCTAGAGATGAAAAGAAAACAAAAGGATATCAAAGAACTGCTAAATATAGAGCCTGATAGAGGTGGAAAGGGAAAGGGGGCAGGATAATAGGATAAATGGGTGCGCACCAACGTGCATAGCAAGGGAAGGGGGGTGGGAGGTTTGTCTTACCTAGAATTGGAGGATTCAATGTTTATACAGCTGGGTTGCAAAATTACCTAAGTGGATTATACGGTACTGTTCGTCCAGTTTACACGTGGCCTCACTCTGGTAATGAAGGTGGGCCTCGGACAGAAAGGTTGGAATGGGAGTTAAAATGGTTACCAATCAGGAAATCCAGCATGCTGAGGTGGAGTGAGCGCAAGTGTTCAGTGAAACGGTTGCCTAGTCTATGCTTGGTCTCACTGATGTAAAGGAAGCTACATCAGGAACACCAAATACAGTAGATGAGGTTAGAGGAGCATGTGAACATCTGCCACACTTGGAAGGACTGCTGGGGTCCCTGGATGGGTGTGAAGGAAGAGGTGTAGGGGTAGGTATTACATCTATGGTTGCTGACGAAAGCACTTGGAGAGAGGGTTATCAAGATAGGAAGGTATGAGCGAATCTAGGAGATGCAAAGGGAATGGGAAGATGTGACTGGTGGTTGGATCACATTGAAGGTGGTAGAAATGTTGGAGAATGATGTGTTGGATGAAGAGGCTGATGGGTGTAAGGTAAGGACCAGGGCAACTCTATCCTTGTTCTGTTTGGGGGTAGGTGTGTGAGCAGAATTGCGGGACACAGAGGAAACGGTTGAGGGAACCATTCACAACAGTTGGGGGGAAAGAAGAGGACACCTTGGAAATATTAGTGGAAAGCCTTATCTTGGGATACAGAGAAATTGAGAATAGGCGATGGTGTCCTGTCTAGATGGAGAGTGGGAACAGGTTTAGTCAAAATAACTGGGAATCAGTGGGTTTATTGCAGATAACAATCGATAGTCTATCCTTTATGACAGAGAGATCTGGACAGGGAAGAGAGGTGTCAGAGATAGTCCAAGTGAATTTGAGCGGAGAATGTAAGTTAATGGTAAAGCTGATGAAAACAAGTTCTGCATGGGTGCAGGAGGCAGCCCCGATGCAGTTGTGATGTCGGGGTGAAAGAAAAACAGTTCAAAAGCACAACCAGGATTGGGGGATGGTGCCAGTGTACAATTGGAACAAGGACAATTCGAAATAACTGACAATAGGGCAGGCGTCGCTGGGCCCCATGCGAGTGCACATGGCTAAAACTTGACTTCAAAGTAAGAGGAATCAAAAGAGAAGTTGTTGAGGATGATGATGAGGCCAAGTTCTGCCAGATGGAGGAGAGTGTTCTTAGAGGGGAACTTATTGGGTCTCTGCTCAAGGAAGAACAAGAGGACCCTAATACCTTCCTGGTGTGTAAAGGGACTGGACACTATGATTAAGATGAAGCAATGGAGGCCTAGGAAATGATAGTTATAGGAAGTGTTGAAGAGCATGTGAGGTGTCTG
Source organism: Amblyraja radiata (assembly GCF_010909765.2). NCBI lineage: Eukaryota > Metazoa > Chordata > Chondrichthyes > Rajiformes > Rajidae > Amblyraja > Amblyraja radiata. The sequence continues at coordinate 67,464,215 of NC_045960.1, forward strand.
AGTAGATCAGAAGGGACTTGCAAGCGGGGGGGGGGGGGGGGAGGGTGGGGGGGGGGGGGGGGGGGGCACACAAGATAGAATTTAGTTGTTTGGAGATGATTTTGGTGGGGCAGAAGGCAGAAACAATGAGTCTGTCAGGGGAGTCCTGTTCTTGGTGTGGTTTTGAATTTTTTTTAAATTAAGTTAAACTAACGTGGATTGGGGCTCGAGAATTGGATCTTTCAGTAATTTAGTTGCATGCTGACACCCTAGAGACAGATTAAGAGTTGATTCTTAGTCAAAGAACTGTACACAAGCAAATTAGCTGGAATTATGATGTTCACCTTAAAATGTGGCCGTATTTGTCTGTTTCTCAGGAGATGCTGTGCATGATGATCGGGGTGAGACATTTCTTATATTTCCATGGGATATAAGAAATGTTTGCAAAATACTGGATTTTTAAACTGCATTTTTGCTTTCTGAAGGACTGCAAAGCTGGAAAATGAAGCCATCATGAGTGAGGAAAAGTTTGAGGCCATCACAAAGAAATGGGTATCAGCAAAAGCTCTTAAGATCCCACAGGATTTGCGCGACATTCTCGTCAAACAGCAACAGCAGTGTGCCCAATTAATCGAAGGAAAGAACAATCTTATTACTACTTTGCAAAAGGTAAATTCTTTATGCATTAGAAAGTTGGGTGAATATTTAGTGGTAAGTAGTTTAACTTTACCCATTTTATTTGTTGCTATTTGCCTAATAGTTGGAATGTCTCTTTTGGGCAGACTATATCAGGAGCATGGCAATCCTTTTTAAGTGGGGAAGGAGCTTACCTCCTCAGAAATTGCTTGCCTCCAACACGGTGGGACACCTTTCCACAAAGTGAAATAAGTCTTTCCACTAAAGACCCACAAAACTGAAGTCAAAGTGAGTCATCCTCAATCCTGAGCAAACGTCTGTTTAGTTTTAGAGATACAGCGTGGAAACAGGTCCTTTAGCCCACTGAGTCGTCGCCGACCATTGATGACCTGTACGCTAGTTCTATCCTACACCCTAGGGACAATTTACAGAAGCAAATTGTCTGAAGAAGGGTCTTGAAATGTCCCATTTCTTCTCTCCGGAGATGCTGCCCATCCCGCTGAGTTACTCCAGCATTTTGTGTCAACCTACAAACCCTTTCGTTTTTGGAATGTGGGAGGAAACCGGAGTACCTGGAGAAAAGCTCACATGGTCACAGAGAGAATGTCCAGACAGCACCCTTATGGGGCTTTTTCACGGGGCGAGTTGACGCAAGATGTCACCAGAGTGAAGTGGTCGTGGTCCAGCACGAGTCTCGCACGATATAACGGGGTAGATAAAGAGTTCCCACGGTACTCGGCATTTCTGTTATGTGTGCGAGTGACTTGTCCGTCTCCCGAGCTTTCGCGTTAAATCTTGAATGAACATCGTGAACTACACGTGACACAAATGATGTAACTTTTTTTTTCACACACTATAAATATCCTCCCTTGGTTGAATTGGCTCATTTGGAGACATGTTTTACTGTGTATGTGGGAGACACAGATGGACTGAGCACAGTACCTCGGTCTTACTGTGTGTGGGAGAGGGGGAGAAAGAGACGTACACTCACAGAGGCAGAGTCTCTCAGCCTGTGTAAGAGGGAGGGAGAGAGAGAGAGAGGCACACACAAGGTGGATGTGAAATCTCACCTGCCTGTTTCAGTGACAGACACCCGCCGCCAGTAAATGAAGACACCCCCATCTGTCTCCCCCTCCTCTCCCTCGACTCCCCCACCTTTCCCTCCCAACTCCAGTCCCGTCCCGACCCCCTGGGAAACTGAATAGAGCAACAATATAGATATAGAAACTGAAACTGAAACAATATAGAAACTGAATAGAGCAACATGGCAAAAACATCTCTGACACGCTTTACCCCCTTTCTTTGAGATTTTCTGGGAGCCATCTCTGCAAGTGTTCCTGTTAAAAAGATTATCCAACAATGACAATTAGGTGGGACATCCTCGAAGGACACATGTTCCCTTGTCGATATTGAGACCACCTTTTTTACTCACCTTCTGTCCCCTCTGTCCAGCTTCCGGGTTTACCGTTCGCAGGAGTTCCCACGCGCTATATCTCTAAAATCTGAAGTTAGGTAATGTCTAAAGGAACTGCAGACGCTGGTTAATGCTGGTTAATACGCACAGAAGGACACAAAATGTTGGTGTAACTCAGCAGGTAAGTCAGATCAGGGAAGAAAAACATAAAAAGCTGGAATAAGTCAGCGGGTCAGGCAGCATCTCTGGAGAAAAAGAATAGGTGGCGATTCGAATCGGAACCCTTCTTCAGACAGCCTAATCGGAATTGAGTCTGAAGATGTGTCTCGTCCCGAAACATCAGCTATTTTTCTCCAGAGACGCTGCTTGACTCGCTGAGTTACTCCAGCTTTTTGTGTCTGTCTTCGGTTTAAACCAGCATGTGCAGTTCACTCCTTACACGGGTCTCTGTACAACATTGATTGGTAGCGTTCCGGACCCTGCTTCGGAAAGGCATCGATCGCTAGTCGGCGAGGACTCCGACCTGTATCTCTCAAAGAAGTACATGTGAAAATTTTCTCACGGACCATAAAAATGCGTAACCTTTCAGTAAAGTCCCTTTTAAAGTCCCTTTTAAAGATTATAGTTATTTTCTTGAATCTCATTAACATAACTCATGAATAAGTTGATGTCCATATGCGGATGCAAATCTTTATTTTTATTTATTTTTTAAATTCAATCCCACAGAAGACAATTTTTACTCACCTTCTGTCCCCTCTGTCCAGCTTCCGGGTTCACCGTTCGCAGGAGTTCCCACGGTACCCGCAAGAGTTATTACGGATATCGCACTGGCCACTACGTCCATATAATGTTGCAATGCTCAACCACAAGTGTACAAGTCACTCTTGGAGAAATTCAAACTTTCTTGAATTTTCTCCCGAGTGACCAAATTACACGACTACCTGCCGTTAGCGCTACGGTGGTCCACGGTGGTCCACGAATGCCGTACTGTTATCGCACGAGGTTCCCACGATGTTAAACTCTGGTTAACTCTTGCGTCAAGTCGCCCCGTGAAAAGGCCGCTTTAGTCAGGATTGAACCCAGGTCTCTGGTGTCGTAAGGCAGCAACTCTACCACTGTACCACCCCAAACATGGTATGTGTGAAAACCCAAGTGGGCCTGTATATTGTTTAAACTTTGTGACATATCAGCATTGTGACATTTATGGGAACTTTGCTATGAATAATAGCTTGTCTGTGACATTTAAATTAGCAAAGGGACTCTGTTCCCAACGACATCTTTACCTCATTGTCAGCACACCTCGGTTTCCTAATCCACTACTGTCAAAGTCTACAATGAACGGTGACACACTCATCAATCATGATTTCTGTCGGCCAAGTTCCTGTTGAGCACAATTTTATAGTCATTGTTTTCTGATATCAGCCTGCTGTTTGTACAGCTGTATTTATTGCTTTGGGCAACTTCAAAAAAACTGAGTAGCAGGATTGCAAATTTCACAGATTGTGCAGGTTTTAATTTTATTTATGTTCTCCATGCAGGAGCTAAAGTTGAGTGATGATCGTTATGTAAAAGATCTCAAGAAATTAGCTGAAGACATTGACCTGATGTTGGAACGTATGGAAGAACAAATAAAGACCTTATCCAAGTCCTATAGAATGGAAATGAAGGAGATAGAGGTGATGAATTTCACATGCAGCATAGTCTAAGTTGAAATCTAAAGTAATTAAAAGTATGAAAGACCAGTTATAGTTTTGCAACAGATGGTATATCTCATGTTATGATCTAGAATTGATTAAATTAAGAGGTGCTTCAAGATGTGACAGATTATTAACGCATGGCATTTGGGTTGATAATGACAAAAAAAACGTAGTAAGCTTGTTTACCTGCAGAAACTGGTTCTGCAGGAAAACAAGCTAACTAAGCCTTTTCTGCCATTAATTAAAATGGCATGTTAACAAACTTCAAAGAGCATTTCTAGATTGTGCAACAAATGTCAGGGAATTAATTTTAAAGCACAGATACATATACACTATTCAGCTGTATTTATTGCCCAAAGCAATAAATACAGCTGACATAAGACAGATTGCATTAAATGCTGATAATTGAAGTAATGAAACCAGTTGGGTGGTTTGGTTTATGCAGAGCTTTGTTGGCAGCAGCAGAGAGCTAGAGTGCAGGAGTGACTAGTGGGGTACCGCAAGGCTCAGTGCTGGGACCCCAGCTATTTACAATATATACTAGACTAAGTGGGACCCGTTGGGTCCCATGTTCACACGGGAGGGCTGGTCCCCCGACGCAATATTCCACCTCTCCACCAATTCCAATGTTGGTGGCCAGTGGGGGGGGCTTTCTGGAGTGCTGGTATGGGGTCTTGGGGTGGCAGCTCAGTCCCTCAAGCCTGATCTGCTGGCAGCTCACTCATGGCTGGTGGGCTGGCAGTTGACTCATGACTATTCCTTGAAATTCCATTTCAAGCAGGGTGCAAGGCCACCGAATTCAAGTGCAGTTTCCTACCACTTCAAACAGGGTGCAAGGCCACCAAATTCAAGTGCAGTTTCCAACCACTTCAAGCAGGGTGCAAGGCCACCGAATTCAAGTGCAGTTTCATACCACTTCAAGCTGGATCCAAGGCCACCAAATTCAAGTGCAGTTTCATACCACTTTCAGCAGGGTGCAAAGCCATCAAATTCAAGTGCAGTTTCATTCCACTTCAAGCAGGGTGCAAGGCCACCAAATTCAAATGCAGCTTCATACCATTTCATGCAGGGTGAAACCACCATAAAACCACACAAAACACCAAACTCACAGTTCAGTAGACATTTAGTGTGTTCAGTTGATTCACAGCTCAGACAGTCGTAACCTCTCCCTCCTCCATCATGCAGAGGCTGCCACACCCACACTTCCGGGGTTTATAACCCCTCCCCCCCCGGAAAAGGTGTGGCTTTCATGGCGTGATTGGCAGGAGAGAGATTCTCAACATTTTTTAAACACTAATAACACTTTTATTTTTCATTGATGGGAAGAATTCTCTGCACCTGCTCAGCAGAGGGGGGACTGAGTAAGATGGCCAAAAATCACAGCCGTAAGTGGTAGCGTTTTATCTAAAATCAATATACAGTGCAAACAGGAAGTGCATTTGCAGTAGTGCCTTTTAAGTTCAAGCCAAAGCACCCGCTGCCATTTGCAGTAAGTAGTGCCTTTCAACTTCAAGCCAAAGCACCCAAGCCACCATTTGCAGTAAGTAGTGCCTTTCAACTTCAAGCCAAAGCACCCAAACAACCATTTTCAGGCAGTGCCTTTTTACTTCAAACAAACCATATTTTCATTTTCAAATCACATTAAGGGGACTCACAGTTGTGTAGACATTTGTTCAGTGTTATTCAGAGCTCAGAGAAACGTTACCCTTGGCTTCATCCATCTTGCAGAGACTAAGTGAGGCACACCACTTCCTGGTTTTATAATCCCTCCCCCTCCCTCCAGCCAATGCCAAAGCAACCAACCCACCATTTGCAGTAAGTAGTGCCTTTCAACTTAAAGCCGAAGCACCCAAGCCACCATTTGCAGTAAGTAGTGCCTTTCAACTTCAAGCCAAAGCACCCAAGCCACCATTTGCAGTAAGTAGTGCCTGAACTTCCCGCCAAAGCACCCATGCCACCATTTGCAGTAAATAGTGCCTTTCAACTTCAAACCAAAGCACCCAAGCCACCATTTGCAGTAAGTAGTGCCTTTCAACTTCAAGCCAAAGCACCCAAGCCACCATTTGCAGTAAGTAGTTCCTTTCAACTTCAAGCCAAAGCTCCCAAGCCACCATTTGCAGTAAGTAGTGCCTTTCAACTTCAAACCAAAACTCCTAAGCCACCATTTGCAGTAAGTAGTGCCTTTCAACTTCAAGCCAAAGCACCCAAGCCACCATTTGCAGTAAGTAGTCCCTTTCAACTTCAAGCCAAAGCACCCAAACAACCATTTGCAGGCAGTGCCTTTTTACTTCAAACAAACTATATTTTCATTTTCAAACCACATTAAGGGGACTCACGGTTGTGTAGACATTTGCTCAGTGTTATACAGAGCTCAGAGAGACGTTACCCTTGGCTTGATCCATCTTGCAGAGACTGAGTGAGGCACACCACTTCCTGGTTTTATAGTCCCTCCCCCTCCCTCCAGCAGGGGCAGCAGAGAGAATGGTGAATTTTTAAAAAACATTAATATCTCTCTGATTTGTCATCGATGGGAAACCTCCTCTGCACCGTAAGGCGGAGGGGGGCTCTGAGCGAGGTGGCCAAAAATGACAGCCGTAGGTGGCGGCGTTCTGTCGGAAATCGCAGCACAGTGGGCCAAAAGCAGTCAAGATCAGAGTTTTAGTAATATATAGATTAATGATTTGGACGAGGGAATTGAATGCAACATCTCCAAGTTTGCGGATGACACGAAGCTGGGGGGCAGAGTTAGCTGTGAGGAGGATGCTAGGAGGCTGCAAGGTGACTTGGATAGGCTGGGTGAGTGGGCAAATGCATGGCAGATGCAGTATAATGTGGATAAACGCGAGGTTATCCACTTTGGTGGCAAAAACAGGAAAGTAGACTATTATCTAAATGGTGGCCGATTAGGAAAAGGGGAGATGCAACGAGACCTGGGTGTCATTGTACACCAGTCATTGAAAGTAGGCATGCAGGTGCAGCAGGCAGTGAAGAAAGCGAATGGTATGTTAGCATTCACAGCAAAAGGATTTGCGTATAGAAGCAGGGAGGTTCTACTGCAGTTGTACAGGGTATTGGTGAGACCACACCTGGAGTATTGTGTACAGTTTTGGTCTCCAAATCTGAGGAAAGACATTCTTGCCATAGCGGGAGTACAGAGAAGGTTCACCAGACTGATTCCTGGGATGTCAGGACTTTCATATGAAGAAAGGCTGGATAGACTTGGCTTGAATTTAGAAGATTGAGGGGGGATCTTATAGAAACTTACAAAATTCTTAAGGGGTTGGACAGGCTAGATGCAGGAAGATTGTTCCCGATGTTGGGGAAGTCCAGGACAAGGGGTCACAGTTTAAGGATAAAGGGGAAAGCCTTTAGGACCGAGATGAGAAAAACATTTTTCACACAGAGAGTGGTGAATCTTTGGAACTCTCTGCCACAGAAGGTAGTTGAGGCCAGTTCATTGGCTATATTTAAGAGGGAGTTAAGATGTGGCCCTTGTGGCTAATGGGATCAGGGGGTATGAAGAGAAGGCAGGTACAGGATACTGAGTTGGATGATCAGCCATGATCATCGGTGCAGGCTCGAAGGGCCGAATGGCCTACTCCTGCACCTATTTTCTATGTTACTGGAAATTTAATTTGTCCATTGTATGTTAAAGACTGATGAAATTAGTGGAGGGTATCAACCCTACAGTTAAAATTATTCATTGAATGTAAACCATGTGTTTTATACAGTGAATGGTAGGGCTCTGAGAAGTGTTATAGAGCAGAGGGATCTAGGAGTGCAGATACATAGTTCATTGAAGGTGGCGTCATAGGTAGATAGGGTGGTCAAAAAGGCTTTTAGCATATTGCCCAGTCCATCATCGGCTCTGACCTCCCTACCATCGAGGTCAACAAATGATGTCAGTGTTGTCATACTATTGGATTCCAGTATCTGCATGCTAACTTTACATTTCAAATATAAGATATCCAAATCCTTGTGTAGCACCGTGTTCTGTATTCTCTCTCCATTTAAACATCCTGTTTTACTATTTCTCATCAAAATCTTCCCCAGGTTATAAATCTGGATTTTTTGTTGCCCACATTCTCAACCTATCTGTACTTCTTGTACTTTCATAACATCCTGCTTCCTTACAACCTTATTGTGAATGATTTGGGTTGCAGTAAATTTGATTCCTTCATCTTAGACATTGTTATTGATCGAAAATAGCCCCAGATTGACCCTATGACACTTCACCAGAAGGGTTTATTAATCCAGCTTTGTTTTGGTTAGCCAATACTCTTCACCCAACAGACACACAGATGCACGTCAATACAGTAAGTGTTTGTTAAGTACATTTCCATGAGTTAATTTTTGGAATGTTTCTGGAAGTTCAAGCACACTACATTAACTGGTTTCATTAATCAATCAATCAATCAATCAAAGCACTTTATTCGTCCCCGAGGGGCAATTTAAAAAGGCGCATTACAGTAGCTTTTAAAAAAAAAAAAAAAAAAAAAGAGGGACACAATCAACAAACATAAGCAGCACGCATACTGCACAATCAACCAACACACGCATTTCACAGACACACTGCACAATCACACAACACACACCGCACATCAACATTCAACACATAGTAATAGTTTTAAAGTGCTTCCTTAGTGCTTGAATTAAAAAGTGCATATAAAAGGTTATTTCATTTCATATGTTCATGAGTCAGTGATCAGCATTAAGAAGCTGGACAGCCCTGGGGATGAAGGTTGCCTTCCTCCTCTGTGTCCGGCAACCCGGACAGCGGAGTCTGCGTCCTGAGGGGAGCCACTCAAACTCAGGAAACAGGATGTGAGGGGTCCTGAAGAATCCTACGTGTTAACTTTACAGACTGTTGGTCGCATAGGGCAGTGAGAGTTCGGACGGGCTGCTCAATGATTTTTGAACAGACCTTGACCACATTCAACAGGCGGTTTCTGTTTTGCAGGGTGATGGAGTGGAACCAGCTAGTGAAAGAGAAGGTTATTACATTTTCAATGAATGCGTAGTAGAATGTGGTGAGAATGTCTTTGTTAATCCCAAATGACTTCAGCTTCCTGAGTAGGTACTGTCTCTGATGGCACTTTTTAAGGATTTCCTCTGTGTTAGAGGAAAACCTTAGCAGGTTGTCGAAGGCTGTTCCCAGGTATTTGTATACCTCCACTATCTCCACTGGCTCCTGCTGGATGATAGTGGTGGCTGCCTCAGCCATCTGTCTCTGTTGGGGGGAAAAGGTCACAATCATGTCCTTGGTTTTGCTTATAATTTGTCCTCTCATTACATTGTCAAAGAAGCCTAATGAATTCCCTTAGCATAATTTTGCTTTCACAAAACCATTTTAACTCCACTTGATTGTATTGCCTTTTTGCAAGTATTAATCCTGCTAAATAATGGATTTCAAATTTTTTCCAATCACACATTTTTGCTACCTACCGTTACAGTTCTCTGCTTTCTGTTTTGCCTCTTTATTGAATAGGGACAAATGTGCTTTTTGTAACTGCTGGGTCCTGAGACCATCTGATTTCCATGCTACCCAGTACCTTCAAAAGATTGGCAGGGATCCTGAAGCAGGTTCCACACTAACTTAATTGAGTTGGTGAATTGCTTACTGTTTCTGGACATGAGTAAACAAATCGACAAAATGATGATAGAATGGGTTAGGAAATCCAATTCTGTCCAAATTAAATTATACAGACCAACCTATGCTCAGATTTAAATTTGCTGTAAATCGCAATGCAACGTAGAAATGGTGAATGCTTGCCTATTGTGATCTAAATACTTTTATCTTTAATCTTTGTGATGTGAAATTCCAGATGCAATGATAGGAAAATCAGCACACTATCTCCCAGTTCCACAGCAGTTTTGATAAATGGCTCTGGTGTTGTTTTGCCATATCTCTCGTTCTATTCTATTCTGTTCTGTTTTTTTACAGAATTCCACCTCATTTTTTTTCTTGCTTGTTTCATTTACAAAGAAGATTCATTATTTTCTTTTTACTGTCTTTTGTTCCCTCTTCTGCGAGCAAATCATGGTAGTTTAGCAGCCTTGATAACTGACAGAGTAACAAAAAAAAAGAATTTAAGCAAATGACTTGATATACCAGGATCTTGCATCATAGTTTGTGGGTCAGTTATTTATCCATTTCTATTTCTCTATTTAACAGAAAGCCTTTCAGCTGGAACGCCACGAACTAATGAAAAACAATCTATTGCTATGGGAAAATAAAATGCAGACGCGAAGAGACAAAGAGGTGAATATTTTTAATGTCTACCAATCAAGTTATCAAGAATATTACAATTTTTGGAAGTATAGTTAACATAATTGAAACAGAATATAAATTATTAGTTGATCTATCTTATGCTCTCTGTGCAGCTAATCAGCTAAGTACATTGGCTTTTTCATTTGGCATATTTTATGTTCATTTGATGTGGATTTGTGACGCAATGTTTTCAGAGCGACTTGCTAATTTCTAGCTCAAACTACACTATTTCTGATCAGCCTTTAAAACGATCAAATATTGCAAACAGGTGTTTAAACTAGTGAGAGAGTGAACGAGTTACCAGACAAAAACTGACTGGTTAGCTGGGGAGGAGGATCTTGTGAGCAGGAGTCTACCATAAAAACAAGTAGTTAATTTCTTTAAAATGCTGTTTGAAGAAAGATTATATGTGCTCATTTCTGCTTTACTTTTAAGAAGTTTTGAATTCAATCAAGGAGAATGCAAAACATTTTACAATTGGTTAGTTTAGTTTTGCGTTACTTTTACTGAGAATGCAAAACAGCTTACAATTGTTTAGTTTAGTCTTGCGTTCTCAAAAAGATTTAAACACTTAAAAATACTATAAAGCTAGTATCTGTCATAGAAACATAGAAAATGGGTGCAGGAGTAGGCCATTCGGCCCTTCGAGAGCCTGCACCACCATTCGATATGATCATGGCTGATCATCCAACTCAGTATCCCATCCCTGCCTTCTCTCCATACCTCCTGATCCCTTTAGCCACAAGGGCCACATCTAACTCCCTCTTAAATATAGCCAATGAACTGGCCTCAACTACCTTCTGTGGCAGAGAATTCCACAGACTCACCACTCTCTGTGTGAAAAATGTTTTTCTCATCTCGGTCCTAAAGGCTTTCCCCTTTTTCCTTAAACTGTGACCCCTTGTCCTGGACTTCCCCAACATCGGGAATAATCTTCCTGCATCTAGCCTGTCCAACCCTTTAAGAATTTTGTACGTTTCTATGATCCCCCCTCAATCTTCTAAATTCTAGCGTGTACAAGCCGAGTCTATCCAGTCTTTCTTCATAATAATGTATAATTCTATTGATAAATAAACTTTAAATTAATAGACAAAATACATACGTCAGGGTACTCATGCAAGTGAAAGTTACAAGTTGAACTTGGAGAACATGGGGGTGAGGGGGTGCTCAGTTGCAATCAACAGTCCATAAAGTAGAAAATAAGTTGGGCAAAGAATGTGCTTATTTTGTGAACTATTTGATCCGAGTCCACATGCGTTTTTTTTAATGTTATTTTCTCAGATCGAGTATCTTGTGGTCAGAATGGAGAAGGTGGAAGAGTATGAGAATCAGCTTCAGCAGGTGCGGGTGCAAGATGCAGAGGAATACGATATGATCAAAATGAAGTTGCTGACTGATGTAGAGGTATGTGATCTGCTCACAAATTGAAATTTCCATTTTGCTGATGTCAGATTATGAATAAAGAAGTTACGTGCCTAAATATATTAAGATAGCTATGAAGAAAAATACCTGAGTGCGTTATAATGTTACAGTTGCAGAGAAAGTGCACATTAAGGAATAATGCAAGGGCCACAATGAAGTAGGTGGGGAGATCGGGACTAAACCCTTATGCCCCTGTCTCACTTAGGAAACCTGAACGGAAACCTCTTTGCGCCTCACCCAAGGTTTCCGTGCAGTTCCTGGAGGTTTCCGAAGGTTTTTGTCAGTCTCCCTACCTGCTTCCACTACGTGCAACCTCCGGCAACCATCTGCAACCTCCGGGAACCGCACGGAAACCTTGGGTGGGGCGCAAAGTCTCCAGAGGTTTCCGTTCAGGTTTCCTAAGTGGGACAGGAGTATTAGTCTACAAGAGGACCGTTCAGTAGGCAGATGACAGTGAGGTGAAAGCTGGGCTAGAATCAGTTGGTATGTGCTTTCAAGCTTTTGTATCTTTCGCCTGACAGGAGAGGGGTGAAGAAGGAATGACTGGGGTGCGGGTGCTACCGGTTTTTCCGAGACACCATGGTGTAGATGGGGGGAGGCTGGTTTGTGTGATGGACTGGGCTACATTGGCAATTCTCTGGCAATTTCATGTAATCTTGGACTGAGCTGTTGCCAAATCCAGTTGTGATACATCCTGGTAGGATGCTTTCTTCAGCACATCTATAGAAGTTGATAAAAGTTGTTGGAGGGATGCTGAACTACTTTAGTATTCTGAGGAAGTAGAGGGGTTGGTGTACTTTCTGAAGTAGCATCAGTGTGGTTGGTCCTAAACAGATTGTTGGTGACATTTACACCAATTAAATTGAAGATCTCGACCATCTCTCTACTTCGGCACCATTGATGCTGACCGGGGCATAGTACACTTTCTAGTTTCCTGAAGTCAGTAACTAGCTCCTTCATCGTGTTGATATTGAGGGAGAGGTTGTAATCTTTACACCATGTTACAAAACTCTGAGGCAGACAAACAATGCTGGAGAAACTCAGCGGTTGAGGCAGCACAGGGCTCTCACTTCACTTTTTTCCCCTGTTGCCTGCCAGGCAACCTTGACAGCTTTTTAGGTTGTCAAATGACAGTTTAGGTGGTCATTAAGATGGTTTGCATGACGCGTGCGATAATGTGCTTGGACGAATTGCGTAGTTACCTGTCAGATTTATGCTCAATGAAGCATTCACATATTATGTTCAAGAAGGAACTGCAGATGCTGGAAAATCGAAGGTAGACAAGTGCTGGTGAAACTCAGCGGGCGCGGCAGCATCTATGGAGCGAAGGAAATCGGTCTGAAGAAGGGTTTCGGCCGGAAACGTTGCCTATTTCCTTCGCTCCATAGATGCTGCCGCATCCGCTGAGTTTCTCCAGCACTTTTGTCTACATTCACATATTATTTCTGCTTCAAATAACTCACAAACTAAATATATTCACCAATCAAGACATGATATATACCACAATGACGCAGCAAAATTATAATACAATATCTCAACTCTTTTTACACGTTGCAATTAATGCCATTTTCATTAGTTCTTTCCACTTCAAAACAAAAATGTGGTTGGATTATTCAGCGTATGATCAACCTGCGTCAATAAATCCTGGACCATGGTAACATATATACTTAACCATGCACACTACAGATTGATGCAAGCATGTTATCTGTGAAGGACTGAAAATGACCATGACATGGCCATAGCATTGGTCGTTATTGCTATTGGCACAGAAACACTCTGGCTTCCCACATAATTTATCCATAACAAAATATACAGGTTGCAAGGAAATTTCTAAAGGCATTTTATGATAATAGCTGTTAAAACCGACTATACCCATCTGACAGGTTAAACATTACACTGACTGACAAGAGATGGGCAAAGGACATAACTGCAGCAAATGTGGTAATCTGTTTAAAAAAGAGAGGGGGAGAGAGAGAGATGAATATGGAGAGGGAAAAAGAGGGGGGAGGAGAGAGAGAGAGAGAGAGAGAAAGAGAAAAAAAGAGGGTGACAAAAAGTCACCCATTCCTTCCTTTGCTGGATGTTTCCATGGTTCTATTTCTTAATGAGTACATGGATATGACCATGCATTGTATTATTTGCTCTGTGCTAATTTAGGCTCTTGGGTAATGTCATGCTATATTTATATTGTGATGATATTGAGTGTAACGCTTAGAGACCTCAACTTAAATCAAAACATTTGGCCCTATCTACTGGTACTATCAATTTAGGTAAATTATACTGCATCAATCTATATTTCAGAGACTAATTTATTTCACTACCGTAGACTCTTATGAGTTCAGCTGTCAATAATCACAATCTTGAGCATTGATTCCATTTCCAACCAAGGAGGAGATGCTTCCAACTAATAAAGCTGTTTGTATGCCATGAACAGTATTCAATATTTATATTAGGTTGTAGTAGTATTATATCCAAAATATAATTTAATTGTCCTTTACAACTGCGAGATGTGTGGCTTGACCTTTTAAAGCTAATTACTGTTATACATCTAATGTATTGTCTCTGGTCTTTTTAACTTTGCCCCTCCTCTAAGCAAAGGTAATTACACGAGTTAACAAAGGTTTTCAATTTCTTTCTGTGTATGTAATCCCCCTGTGGATGGTGGTAAATTATGAGAGATTTAAAATTTAAAAAAAAAATGTAAGCACATTTACAGAACCCTGTTTTAAAATCAAAAAAGGTAGAGAAAATATTTTCGGAGAAAGAAAAATGTGCTATGTTAACATAAACAAGGGATATTGTTTATAGGTAGACACAAAATGCAGGAGTAACTCAGTGGGACAAAGAGGCATCTCTGGCGAGAAGGTGACGTTTAGGGTCGAGACCGGTATGAAGAAGGGTCTCGACCCAAAACGTCACCCATTCCTTCCTGCAGTTCTTTCTTGCAAATATTGTTTATAGTATTTCCTCTCCAAGTGCGTGGTGTATCTGGCCCAAGGGAGCAGAAGTCTTGCTGAGTCTTAACAAGCAGTCCTTCAGAATCACTGCCACATTGTGTGCTTTAATATAGAGGGTAATAAGCAGCTCTTTTAGGTGGAAGAGTTGTTGGGGGTGGGGAGAGAGTAAAGTTTCACATCATGCAATTGGAAATGCTAAATGTTCAGATTCAGATTCAGATTCAGAAAACTTTATTGTCTGTCGCAACAGAAAATCCTCTTTGACGTGGCTCCACATACAAACATACGGGAGCAGCGCGCCGCGAGTCGCTCACAGAGTAGCGTTGTTGTTAGTAATGTTAGATGCAAGTGGTGGGTATCTCAAATGATGCAATCAGTAAATGTCCAGATAGAATTTGACACATGCCGCAGAATGGGATAAATATAGCCAACCTAAATATACCAATAATACATGCAAAATCCCATGTTTATGTTTTGAAATCAGAATATCATAGAGGAATTTGCACATGTGACAATAAAGCACATTGACCATAGGGTTGAAGTTGAATGGTTTCTAATTAATATGGTTTTCTTCACAAAGAATTCATATACTCACTGAGCTATATTTGTCTCTCATTTCTTAGAACATGCTTTTCAGCAACTGCACAGTTAAAAATACGTAATCAGTTAACATGACGAGCATCTCGTTTGTCAGCCGTGCATAAAGTGGCATCATTTAAGAACCAATATTTATTTTAGATTTTGGAGCAGCAGCTGGAGCAGATGAAAGCTACGTATCAACTAAATCAAGAGAAACTTGAATATAACTTCCAGGTGTTGAAGAAACGCGATGAGGAGAACACAATAACCAAAATGCAGCAGAAGAGGAAAATTGCAAGGTTACATTTAAATTTACATTGAATTTTACAGCATTGAAGCAGGTTGTTCAATGCAAAAGGTGTACACTGGGGGTAAACTGTTCACAAGAGTCTTTGTTTTACCACCTCAGATCATATGTCCTGTTCCCCTCCTAGTGTTTTCCTGGCTTCCTTGAATGGTCTATTTGACGTCATCTCTCCACCTATTGCAAATTCCATGCTCTCAGCACTTTGCGTAATATCTTTCCTGGCTTTTGATTGAATTTTCATGTTATGATTGTTGTATAATGCTTTTCAAAAGGATAATAGGTAAATATTGTGCTTCACATTATATTTAACTGTAAAGGCCTGTGTAAATAAGTAATCTACACAATCTGTAGTTCAAGATCATCTTTAATCAGTACCCATATTATAACAGTACAGCAGGTCGTTAGTTGTTAGTTCATCGTTACCGCTTCCAAGACTGACTAGTGTAGGAAGTGGGTGTTAGTATGAATCATTCAGTAAAGTGGGGTTAGTGATGTTATTCTACTATGATTGGTTCACATGCAATAACCAATCTACAACCTGGAAGACCCAAGTTGGTCTTTTTCTACTGATCCAAGCCGAGTTAGCAGTAGGGATAATAAAATCTTTTTTGGTACATAGCTACATCAGGGTCTTGAACATCATATTGGTTTATATAGAGTATGATTATTGATCCTTAGTGACTTTAATTGAGTCTATCATAGAATACTCTCATGTGTTGCTTCTGTGCAGATATAAACTACAAAGTGTCTTGTATGTGCTCACTGGTTCTCGATACCCACCAAAACCTAATTTCTACTCAAAACATTGTAAACTGATTTGCATCAGACAAATCCTACCTCCTGGCTAATATTTTTATAGGAAAGGATCACCTTTCCCCCTATCCTCTTTTTTTCCATCTCTAAAGGATGGTTGATGAGCTAATCTGTTCCACGCAATGAACGGCAGTGCATTCAGAAAGTACTCAGATCCCTTCACTTTTCCCACATTTTGTTACATTACAGCCTTATTCTAAAATTGATTAAATTATCTTTGTTTTATCATCAATCTACACACAATACCCCATAATACAAAAAGAGAAAACAGGTGTTTAGAAATTTTGGCAAAGTAATTAAAAATAAATAACTGAAATATCACATTTACATAAGTATTCAGACCCTTTACTCAGTTGAGGCACCTTTGGCAACGTTTACAGCCTCAAGTCTTCTATGACGCTACACGCTTGGCACACCTGTATTTGGGTAATTTCTCCCATTCTTCTCTGCAGATCCTCTCAAGCTCTGTCAAGTTGGATGGGGAGCGTCGATGCGCAGCTATTTTCAGGTCCCTCCAGAGATGTTCGATCGGGTTCAAGTCTGGGCTCTGGCTGGGCCACTCAAGGACATTCACAGACTTGTCAGGAAACCACTCCTGCATTGTCTTGGCTGTGTGCTTAGGGTCATTGTCCAGTTGGAAGGCGAACCTCCGCCCCAGTCTGAGGTCCAGAACGCTCTGGAGCAGGTTTTCATCAAGGATCTCTCTGTACTTTGCTCCGTTCATCTTTCCCCCGACCCTGACTAGTCTCCCAGTTCCTGCCACTGAAAAACATCTCCACAGCATGATGCTGCCACCACCATGCTTCACCATAGGTATGGTATTGGCCAGGTGATGAGCGGTGCATGGTTTCCTCCAGACGTGACGCTTGGCATTTAGGCCAAAGAGTTCAATCTTGGTTTCATCAGACCAGAGAATCTTGTTTCTCATGGTCTAAGAGTCCTTTAGGTGCCTTTGGGCAAACTCCAAGTGTGGTGTTATGTGCCTTTTATGAGGAGTGGCTTCCGTCTGGCCACTGTACCATAAAGGTCTGGTTGGTGGAGTGCTGCAGATATAGTTGTTCTTCTGGAAGGTCCTCCCATCTCCACAGACGAACTCTGGAGCTCTGTCAGAGCGACCATCGGGTTCTTAGTCACTTCCCTGACCAAGGCCCTTCTCCCCCGATTGCTCAGTTTGGCCAGGCGGCCAGCTCTATGAAGACTCCTGGTGGTTCCAAAGTTCTTCTTTTTAAGAATGACGGAGGCCACTGTGCTATTCAGGACCTGCAGTACTGCAGAAATTATTTTATACCCTTCCCCTGATCTGTGTCTCGACACAATCCTGTCTCGGAGGTCTACGGACGATTCCTTCGCTTGGTTTTTGCTCTGACATGCACTGTCAACTGTGGGACCTTATATATACAGGTGTGTGCCTTTCCAAATCATGTCCAATCAATTTAATGTACCGCTGGTGGACTCCAATCAAGTTGTAGAAACATCTCAAGGATAATCAATGGAAACAGGATGAACCTAAGCTCAATTTTGATTGTCATCTCAAAGGGTCTGAATACTTATGTAAATGTGATATTTCCGTTTTTTTTTTTTAATTGCTTTGCAAAAACTTTTAAAAACCTGTTTTCGCTTCTTCATTCTGGGATAATGTGTGTAGATTGATGTTAAAAAAATGAATTTTAATCCAAAATGTGGAAAAAGTGAAGGGGTTTGAATACTTTCTGAATGCACTGTAAGTCAATGCAGAATCTCTCTTCAATATTTCTGTGAATGCTTTATTTTATTTTATATTTCAAAACAACAGTTGGCATCTTTCTTCAGGAACTTGGAGCCTTAAAGCAATATGAAACTTTATGAAAGCAAACAATGTACTCTTATATGTCAGTATGGTAATTTTTTAAAAAATCCTGAAGATTCGGGTGTGATATCATTAATGTTTTTCAGTAAAGTATCACTTGGTGAAACTGATATTTTATCTCGGGCAACAAATGCATAATTGATGTTAGGGTTTAGTTTTCAGTGGGAATAGGACACTGTATTGAAAATGATGCTTAATTAAATATTGTTCTGATATCCCTGAAATTTATGAACAATGAAGTATAATGGAAAGTCTCTAATGAGCAATGTAACTTTCAAAATTGGTTACCTAATTTAGGGCGAAAAGATTGGAGGAGGAAAGTGTTACTGGCATGACAAAATGAACTTGGCTTGAATCAGTAGAAAATGAAGATGGGGAATTGCAGAGTTTAATTATGATTTCTCTAATTACGTTTTTACTGTTTAATTTGCTTCACAGGCTGCATGATTCTCTGAACAGACTTCTGGCAAAATTTAGTAAACAAGAGAAAATGTATCGAGAAGAGAACCAGTCCCTAACTGACCAGTACAAGAGAACGGTGGAACTATACAAGGACCTTCAGAAGAAAATGAGGTTTGCAAAATCCCAGTTGAAGTCCTGTAATTACTTATTTATACTTTTAAACAAGACTAGACCAAGTGCGGACCCGTTGGGCCCTGTCCCCAACGCAATATTCCACCACTCACTCGTAGCCCCCAACTGCACAGGCGCGCGCGGTTGAGGGGTTCCCATTGTGACACCAGAGATCCCCGTTGTGACGCGAGTCACGGCAACACTCCCCCAACTGTGCCTCGCCATGCCTCTTCCTACCCCTATCCTCCTCCATTCCTCCTCATCCCCCAGCAATCCATCCCCTCCTCTTCACCCTCACTCTTCTTTCCTCTCTCCTTTTTTAAAATGAAATTCTCAATGAAAATTTCGTTTTTTCTTTAAAATAACCTAAACACTGTTAGCTGTTAATGAAAACAGAAGAATTTGATTAAAACAGTTTTTTTGAAAATTGCGTTTTTTAATGTAAATGAGATTCGGGATCCCATTGTGATGTCATTGTGACGTCGAGCGCGGCTGATTGTCGAATCCCATTGCGAAGTCGAATGCGGCTGACGGGCGGATCAAGTGGAAAAGTGGTAAAAATTGTAGCGCTATCATGTACCATTTTGGTGGGGTTTTGGGATCTCACGCACACATACATACAAATAGACAAACAAGATGAGAGTCTTAGTAATATAGATATAAAATTATAATATAGATGATTTGTGTGTTTTTTGTATACTTGTTTATGTCCTTTCCCAGAGGAGTTCCATTTATCTCTTTCAATCTATTTTTCTGATCTGACGTTTGGAAAATTGATTTTGAGATCTGAACAAACATACTCTTAAATCATTCAATGATGGATCTTTGGACTTGAATTTACTGCAGTACATTTGGAGCTCTCAGTTTTTCTTACTTTTCTCCTATGGTTTCTCTACATCCTTGTTTAGTTTGGTTTTGAGATACAGGGATACAGCACGGAAACATACCCACCGAGTCTGTGACGACCAGCGATCCCCAAACATTAACACTACCCTACACACGCTAGAGAATATTTTATATTTGTACCAAGCCAATTAACCTGCAAACGTTTACGTCTCTGGAGTATTTTTTTCCCACGCTTTGCTTGGTGTAGTTCTGACATTGCCATGGAATGTGCATACTTGGAATGTGCATACATCTGACAAAGTTAACCATGCAATGTTGAATCTCGTTTGCTCTCATCAAGATTAAAAAGGCTTTGCATTTATTAGCAAAATTATCCTCGCTGTTGCCGTACCCTGGAGGACAGGGTAGATTAGTGGCAGATTACACGGCAAGATTAGCAAATTTGCAGGTGATACAAAGGTGGGTGGTTTTGCAGATAGTGAAGATGGTTGTGAAAAATTGCGGCACGATCTTAATCGATAGACCAGGTGGTCTGAGGAATGGTTAATAAAATTTAATGTAGAGAAACGTGAGGTGTTGCATTTTGGGAAGTCTAACATGGGCAGGACCTACACAATGAATGGTAGGGCTCTGGGTAGTGTAGCGCAGAGGGATCCAGGAGTGCAGGTGCATAGTTCCTTGAAGTTGGAGTCGCAGGTAGATCGAGTGGTCAAAAAGGCTTTTGGCACTTTGGCCTTCATCAGCCAGAGTATTAGGTATGGAAGTTGAGAGGTCATGTTGCAGTTGCATAAGATGTTGGTGAGTATTGTGTTCAGTTCTGGGCACTGTCTTATAGGAAAGATTTTGTCAAGCTGGAAAGAGTACAGAGAAGATTTATGAGGATGTTGCCAGGTCTAGAGGGTCCTGGCAACATCCAGAGCTATAGGGAGAGGTTGAGTAGGCTGAGACTTTATTCCTTGGAGTGCAGGAGGATGAGGGGGTGATCATTTTAGACTAAACTGATAGACAGGTATATGGATAGGACATATTTGGAGCGATATGGACCACACTCGGCAGGTGGGACGAGTGCAGCTGGAACATGTTGGCCGGTGTGGGCAAGTTGGGCCGAAGGGCCTGTTTCCACGTTGTATCACTCTATGACACGGGTGTTCACAATCACCTTTTCTGTTGACCACTTCCTTAACCTCTGTTGTCACGCTTTCCAATTTCACCTCAAACATAACAGAAGGAAATGAATGTTTTTGTCTCCATTAAAGGAAACTTTCAATACAACTGTCTCTCTTGCTCCCTCTTTTCTCTTGCTATGTTTGTTTATCTTTGTACATTTACTGTATGCCCTGCTGAATGTTTCCAGAAGTATCTGTTTTCACTTCCATTTTACCATTACCCTCATTAACACCTTCGCAACAGCTATTAAGAATTTAGGATGGTTGGGTAATGCCCAGATCCACAATATTACCATTTAAAGAGAAAACATTTTGATAGGTTTAGATTAGTTTGTTAAATGCAATAACAGAAATTTTCTCATTCACATTTCACAACCACCTCCACTATTGAAGCTTATTAGCAGTTTTGAAATCACAAAGTGCAACAGTGTGAAGAAAGTCTGTTATCTGTTCAAACAGCTCAGGGCAGGGATACAAGAGGTCTGGAATGAGATCAGTGTACTTATACCAATAATGATTGGTGCATGTACTTCAACACTTTTGTTTGGAAAATTTCAAGAGTAAGGTCTGGGGTTGACTTTACAAGTACACTGATCTGCGGGGAAACAAATTAAAAGACAATGAGGATTCAATGGAAAGTATTCAAGTATTTGCTGAAGTGACCATTGTTGGAGAACCCTCGCTTGTTGTATTGTCAGACTTAAACAGCCAATCCTTGATTTTCAAAAGGAATACATGCTGAAAAAATGATCCGTTAAGCACACTTTGTTTAATTGAAAAGATGGGCAAATGCTTTATGATTATTTTGGTACACTTTTCATTCAGGTCCAAGACAAGTTCCATTAGGAGCATATTTCATAAATTTGAGCTTAGTTTAGAGATACAGCATGGCAACAGGCCCTTCGGCTCACCGAGTCCACATCGACCAGCGATCCCTGCACATTAACACTACCCTAAATACACTAGGGACAATTTCCAATTATACCAAGCCAGTTAACCTACACACCTGCACATCTTTGGATTGTGGGAGGAAACCGAAGATCTCGGAGAAAACCAACGCGGTCACAGGGAAAACGTACAAACTTCATACAGACGGCACCCCTAGTCAGGATTGTACCCAGGTCTCCGGCGCTGCAAGCGTTGTAAGGCAGCAACTGCGTGCCGCTCTTTAAAAAAAATAAATAAAGCTAAAAAAAAATTGAGCAATATTTGAATGTTGTTAAATTTCTTTAATGCTGCAGAGTTGAAATGTGTTGTGGAGAAATAAATGCACAATGAACTTGGCATAATTGGCCTTACATCTGAGCTTCAAGTCACAATTATTTGGATTCATTATTTAAGACCAATGTGTACTGATGAGCACATGAATAAGTTTTCGTCCACAGCAAGACCAGTTATGAAGTTATATGCATGTTTTAGACGTTGAGATGTTAAAATGTCAATACGTTTTTGGTTAGGATGAGACAAGAATTACATGCTTAAGTCTGAAGAGTATCTCAGTTATACGGAGGAGATTTTAGACCCAAATTGATGATATTAAAGAAGATTTGAGAACGTTCTGTAAATTCCGTTTCTGTAAATTGATAGCATACATTCGTGCAAATAGGTTCTAAATTTTGACTTACGCTTAAGGGAAAAAATTAACAGGTTCCAAGAGAGAGGTCTTTTTTTTGTTGATCTTCCAGACTATTAACAAATGTTATTGCTGTTTAACATTTTTTTACCAGTAGTTCAGAATATGAAAATTAGTACTTTTGCTTCAACAGGCATTTTGCTGCCGTCGATGCAAAGAAGTTTCAGGGCATTTGGTTGATGAATGAGGAAGAGGCAAAGGATCTGGTCAGAAAAGCCCTCGATGCTGATGAGATAATACACAATCAACAGCTGGGCTTGACCTGGACAATGCCAGAACTATGCTTCTTGAAGAATGTTGGACCGATTGTATCGTGCACTGGGAAGAAAAAGTCAGCGGTCCAGCTTGCAGAAGAAGTTATTCTAGGAGGTAGGAAAATAAAAGTCAGTTTGTAACCCATATGTCGAAATATCCAAGGTAATTTTTGCAGAGCCGAATCTAACTTAATGAAGCATAATGTTCTTGTAGCGTATTAGCTAATTAATGTGATAGATATATTTAATTGTTGGTTTGTTTTTGAAGATGTTTCCTTCTGTGAAAACTAACAACAAAACGAATGAATGATAGATTTTTAAATCATCCATCTTTCTCTAAAGAAACTTTCTGATGGCAAGATGAGAATGTTATGGTTTTGCATCATGTGATCAGAAGTAAAGCTATTCATTCGCAACTCCTCAATAAGTAAGCAGTCAGTAGCTGCAAAGGGTCCTGAATGATTTTGCATTGCTTTTGATGTTGGAGCGCCAATCATTAATGCACAAAATATTTCATGACACACTTGTAATCTGTGGTGGAAAGTGTTTGAGGTATCAGGCAGTGAGTTGCAGGATAACCAGGGTTTGAGCTACTGCGTTTTTCCAATATTTATATGGTTTTCTGTTAGGTTTCTTGCAGAAGGTACACAAAAATGCTGGAGAAACTCAGCGGGTGCAGCAGCATCTATGGAGCGAAGGAAATAGGCAATGTTTCGGGCCGAAACCCTTCTTCAGACTGATAGGGGGTGGCGGGGAGAAGGAAGGGAAAAGGAGGAGGAGGAGCCCGGGGGCTGAGGGATGGGAGGAGACAGTCCGAGGGCTGAGGAAGGGGAGGAGACAGCAAGGGTTAACAAAATTGGGAGAATGTTGATTGAAAGAAACTTGGTGTTTGTAATACTACTTATCAAAGTTAGGTGATTTGATTCTCTTGTTGAAGATAATCACTCATTGACGGGCCATTGGCTCTTGCTGCATTCGGTAATTTACTGGTTTGTTTGCAGAGAGCTGTGAATGGAATGGAACATTGTACCATTATCTGCAAGCATCCCTGTATCTTATCTGATGAAGGAAAATGTATTGATGAAACAGCTGAAAATGTTTGATGTAGGTCACTGAGTAAATTCAGCAGTGAATTCCTCTGCTTGAGTGACCGACCTCTAAGAACCACAACCATTGGTTTTGTGGGAGTTATCACTTGAAGTATTTCCCCATGGAATCAGTTTTCCTGGAACTCTTCAATCAAAAGTTACCTCCGGTAACAAGGGTCATTTATAAGGTTCAGCTATTTTATTCATGTTCGGCCAAGGTAGCACACTCATTGAAAACATTGATGAACAGGTTATGGATTCTTAAATGTTGTTTGATGACACTACAAATGACATCTTCCATACCTTTGTAAATGATGAAAAGTAGATCGAGTAAGCAATAATTGGCTAGATTATTTGTCCCAATAATTTCTCATTATTGTGCTTCATTCCTTTTTCCTTATCCGTGTAATGTTCATTCCTTTTTTTCCTTTTTTATGCAATCTCGAATAATGTAGTGGTTTGTATCTGGCTCTGAATGATAAAGCAAAATTGATTTTCTCTTCATCTTCAGCATCGCCCTGCAGTTTTCAGCAGATCAACAGAAAGTCAGTGCCCTTGCTGCAGCTCCTAATGCCCCTGTCCCACTTAGGAAACCTGAACGGAAACCTCTGGAGACTTTGCGCCCCACCCAAGGTTTCTGTGCGGTTCCCGGAGGTTTTTGTCAGTCTCCCTACCTGCTTCCACTACCTGCAACCTCCGGCAACCACCTGCAACCTCTGGGAACCGCACGGAAACCGTGGGTGGAGCGCAAAGTCTCTAGAGGTTTCCGCTCAGGTTTCCTAAGTGGGACAGGGGCATTATTCTTCGATTTTATGCATTGACGTTACAGCATGAGTTGTTACTGAAAGAAAAAAATTGACATGGCACTGTTCAAGCATTTTTTTTTTGGCAGATCAACAGTCATGGAATTTCCAGGAAAAAGCAGGAAATGGAGAGAAATCATCGATGTGGAATGCCATTTTCCAAAATATTTGTTATTCGGCTAGTGAGGACAAGGCAATGGCGCTGTGTGGTGGAAAACCTGGAGAAATCTCATTGAAAACAGTTAAAACATTGTTAGAAGTTTTGTGCGATGAAACAGTGAGTATCTGTTTTCGGAGATTCATTTTATTAGCCCAAGTAGTCAATAGAATATTTTAAGTTTTCTGGACATTATTCAGTATAGTGTAGAATGCTTCTTTGTATTATATTGTAGAATCAATGCTCTTGCACGCACTCTTTTGTTTTCACAAGATAATAGGTAAAGTCTTTGATTGCTGCTACAGTTTCTATTGGACTTGATCCAAAACCAGCCAAATCAATAATTGACAATAGACAATAGGTGCAGGAGTAGGCCATTTGGCCCTTCGAGCCAGCACCACCATTCAATGTGATCATGGCTGATCATCCCCAATCAGTACCCCGTTCCTGCCTTCTCCCCATATCCCCTGACTCCGATATTTTTAAGAGCCCTATCTAGCTCTCTCTTGAAAGCATGCAGAGAACCTGCCTCCACCACCCTCTGAGGCAGAGAATTCCAATGACACTCTCTGTGAGAAAAGGTGTTTCCTCGTCACCGTTCTAAATGACTTACTCCTTATTCTTAAACTGTGGCCCCTGGTTCTGGACTCCCCCAACATCAGGAACATGTTTCCTGCCTCTAGCGTGGGAGAGACACAAATGGCTAACAGGCAAATAACCATTTTCTACAAACACCAAGTCTCCAGCGAAAATCAGTGCAAAAGATTAGAATTTCGTCCAATATTGATTCAGTACTGATAAAGTTCTATCCGCGCTATCAGACAACAAACCACATTAGTCACTTTTAGAATGTAACATTTCCTCTTTATTATGCCCGTACACCCTTAACCCTTTCAGTTCTAAAACTATTTCATTCCCTCCTTTTATCATAACCCCACGAAGCACAGAGTGGTTGGATACACTGTATTGCAAATATTAATGCAATTACCAACAGAAAAATAGAGCCGAAATGTAGTATGGACCCCCAGAGACCTCCGAACCAGCTAAATGGATACCAGCTGCTCCAATCATTGTAGCCATGCATCTGGCTCCCAATTTTTCTGATGTTATTAACATCCTGGGATATGTGGGCAGGTAGGTTGGTAAAATTAGAGGACTCTTCGCGGACATAGGTGCAGCATTCCTAGCCTATAATAGCGCAGGTCCCTTCTTTTTCTGCCAGAATAAAATCCAAGGCCATACGATTCTACAGGGCCATGTGCAGAGTGCAACCATTTCAGCTGTCATGGATGAAAGGGCCTTTTGCGTATAGGTAAAGGCGTCCGCTGTTTCATTGGCCAATTTCTCCATTGCAGAGGCCATATTAATCAATTCCCGTAAGGTGCGGGCTGTCCGTAGAATGGGAAGGAGATCATCCAGGTCTTATTTACTTTCCAGCCTGGCTTAAAAGTGGCGTATACCATCCATTAAACATGGATTTGTCCTCGGTTTTGCCGTTCTTTCGGCACCCGCTAGTTGCTGTTCTATTGCGAAAGCAGTGTAAGGCCAGAATCTCGGTAATGTTAAGGGGTACTGTTAAGAGGGGTATTCCTCCTCCACCATTATGTGGGATGTGCATACACACCCAGCATGCACTATATTGTCCCAGAGGGCGAATTCATAGCTCATAGATTATTTCCTGGGTCCAGCCCATCCGGGCCAACCCCAGGACAAAAAGGAGGGTCAACAGCCCCACTGTCCTTTCTTCTTTCTCCGATCTGTTTGCAGTCAGTCAGATGTGTCCAACGGGTGGTCTTCAACCTTCACGGCGGTCGGTGTTAGTAGCACCTGGTACGGTCTATTCCAGCGTGGTCCCAATTTCTTCCGATCCCAGTTCCCTACCAGTACGCAGTCTCCTTGTAGTATGGACTCGTCCCCGTGTTCAACTGGTAGTGGCTTCTGTGCCTCTCGCACCTTGGAGTGCAGAACGGACAAGGCATGGGTTAATTGCTGTGCAAATGTAATTAATTCACCGCTGAGGGCATGTAAGTCAAAACTAACTTCCACACTCTTAGTCGCACCCCAGGGGGTATGTAGCGGCCGGCCGTACATTATTTTGGCCGGGGTTAGTTTAGTAGCTCCGTGTGGGGTCACCCTCATTTCAAAAAATGCCAAGGGAAGGGCCTTAACCCAACTCTGCCCTGTTTCCTTCATTAGATTAGCCAATTCAGGGCTCCATTTGCCCTCTCGACCACTTCAGCGGCCTGTGGGTGGTGAAAACAGTGGAATTGCTGTTTAATGTTAAAATGCTGACACAATTCTTCATTAGTCTTTACGATAAAGTGGGGACCGTTATCAGAACTAATAACGGTAGGCAGCCCAAAGTGAGGTATGATTTATTTTAAAATAAGTGTTACCGTAGTTTCAGCTGTCGCTTTACAGTTGGCAAAGCTTCAATTACTAAGCGATATTTATAACAATGTGCCCATGGTAACTCTATAAAATCTATCTGTATACACACGAAGGGTCAGCCTGGCATTGGTGTCACTCCTGTTGGACATTTTACCGTCTTTCCGGGATTGTTTCATCTGCAAATTTCACATTCCGAGGCACGTTTTAACGCCTCCTGGCGAATTTTGGGATGCCACCATGTTTCTTTTGCCATCCTTACCATTCCCTCCTTACCAGCATGCAAAAGGGAGTGTATATAGTTGAAAAGAATGGGCAGAAAAACATCAGGTACACAAACTTGGCCGTGTAGAGTGAGCCAGAGGTCTATCAAAGAGTCAACGGCACCGCCCTCTCGTTTCCAAAAATCGCTTTGCGCGGCAGAGGCGTCCCCCATGCATTAACTTTACATCACCCATGTCTGGCAAGTCCGTTCTACCTACTAGAATCTTTGGTTCTGTGGGGACCATGGTGCAGGATCCGCAAGCTGCCGTGCGGGGAGTGATATCAGCAAGGGCATTCCCTTGGGAGACTTCGTCACGGCCGCTGGTATGGGCATTGCACTTAATAATGGCCGTGTGGGCTAAGGCTTGCAGTAGGTTCGTCACATAAGTTGCTGGTGTTCCGGAGGAGGTAAGAAATCCTCTATGTTGCCAGAGGGAGCCAAAATCGTGGGCGACTACAAAAGCATAACAGGTTCGAATCCTGCCAACTACGCCAAATGTTAAAGTTCTATCCGTGCTATCAGACAACAAACCACATTAAACACTTTAAGAATGTAACAATTCCTCTTTATTACGCATGCAGGAGTGCGAGAGCAACCACGAGTATGGTTGCATATGTTGTCCCTCGCGGTCCCACTCAAAGGTCCGATACAAAAGTCATACCTATATACCCCTAGGGAGGTTATATTCCATGCTGATTGCATCATCAGCACGTTTAAAGCAACGGTTCTTCTCGCGCCTGGAACAGACTCGTTTTTCTCTGCAGTTTTACTTGGTAATTGGCCATCTTATCTTGTTTCCACATATTTCTTGCATGAACTGCTCCTCTGCCTGTACACCCTTAACCCTTTCAGATCTAAAACTCAGTACAAATTAAGATTGTTAGGAACTGGCTAAAAATAAATTCACCATGCATCTAGCGTTAATGAGACAGCATTATATTTATCCAACTGGTTTAGAAATTTTTTGTTTAAGAGATACAGCACGGAAACAGGCCCTTCGGCCCACTGAGTCCGCACCGATTAGCGATCCCAGCACATTAGCATAAGCCTACACACACTAGGGACAATTTACACATACCAATTATACAAATCCAAGCCAATTAACCTACAAACCTGTTCATAGAAACATAGAAACATAGAAGTAGGTGCAGGAGTAGGCCATTCAGCCCTTCGAGCCTGCACCGCCATTCAATATGATCATGGCTGATCATCCAACTCAGTATCCTGTACCTGCCTTCTCTCCATACCCCCTGATCCCTTTAGCCACAAGGGCCACATCTAACTCCCTCTTAAATATAACCAATGAACTGGCCTCAACTACCTTCTGTGGCAGAGAATTCCAGAGATTCACCACTCTCTGTGTGAAAAATGTTTTCTTCATCTCGGTCCTAAAAGATTTCCCCCTTATCCTTAAACTGTGACCCCTTGTTCTGGACTTCCCCAACATCGGGAACAATCTTCCTGCATCTAGCCTGTCTAACCCCTTAAGAATTTTGTAAGTTTCTATAAGATCTGCCCTCAATCTTCTAAATTCTAGCGAGTACAAACCGAGTCTATCCAGTCTTTCTTCATATGAAAGTCCTGACATCCCAGGAATCAGTCTGGTGAACCTTCTCTGTACTCCCTCTATGGCAAGAATGTCCTTCCTCAGATTAGGAGACCAAAACTGTACGCAATACTCCAGGTGTGGTCTCACCAAGACCCTGTACAACTGCAATAGAACCTCCCTGCTCCTATACTCAAATCCTTTTGCTATGAATGCTAACATACCATTCGCCTTCTTCACTGCCTGCTGCACCTGCATGCCTACTTTTAATGACTGGTGTACCATGACACCCAGGTCTCGTTGCATCTCCCCCTTTCCTAATCGGCCACCATTCAGATAATAGTCTACTTTCCTGTTTTTGCCACCAAAGTGGATAACCTCACATTATCCACATTATACTGCATCTGCCATGCATTTGCCCACTCACCCAGCCTATCCAAGTCACCTTGCAGCCTCCTAGCATCCTCCACACAGCTAACACTGCCCCCCAGCTTCGTGTCATCCGCAAATTTGGAGATGTTGCATTCAATTCCCTTGTCCAAATCATTAATATATATCGTAAATAGCTGGGGTCCCAGCACTGAGCCTTGCGGTACCCCACTAGTCACTGCCTGCCATTGTGAAAATAACCCGTTTACTCCTACTCTTTGCTTCCTGTCTGCCAGCCAGTTCTCTACCACATCAATACTGAACCACCAATACCGTGTGCTTTAAGTTTGTATACTAATCTCTTATGTGGGACCTTGTCGAAAGCCTTCTGAAAGTCCAGATATAACACATCCACTGGTTCTCCCTTATCCACTCTGCTAGTTACATCCTCGAAAAATTCTATAAGATTCGTCAGACATGATTTACCTTTCATAAATCCATGCTGACTTTGTCCAATGATTTCACCACTTTCCAAATGTGCTGCTATCCCATCTTTAATAACTGATTCTAGCAGTTTCCCCACTACTGACGTTAGACTAACTGGTCTGTAATTCCCCGTTTTCACTCTCCCTCAATTTTTAAAAAGTGGGGTTACATTAGCTACCCACCAATCCTCAGGAACTACTCCAGAATCTAAAGAGTTTTGAAAAATTATCACTAATGCATCCACTATTTCTGGGGCTACTTCCTTAAGTACTCTGGGATGCAGCCTATCTGGCCCTGGGGATTTATTGGCCTTTAATCCATTCAATTTACCTAACACCACTTCCCGGCTAACCTGGATTTCTCTCAGTTCCTCCATCTCATTTGATCCCCGGTCCCCTGCTATTTCCGGCAGACAGAACCAAAGTAGTTATTCAATTGGTCTGCCATGTCCTTGTTCCCCATGATCAATTCACCTGTTTCTGACTGCAAGGGACCTACAATTGTTTTAACTAATCGTCTTTGGAGTGTGGGAGGAAACCGAAGATCTTGGAGAAAACCCAGGCGGTCATGGGGAGTACGTAGAAACTCCGTACAGGCAGCATCTGTAGTCGGGATCGAACCCGGGTCTCTGAAGCTGCAAGTGCTATAAGGCAGCAACTCTATCGCTGCGCCACCGTGCCCTTCTGTGCTAATGACAGGGCCCTCAATAAAACTTCAAAATTAACCTTTCTACCAAGGCAAGGGGACCCATTTCAAAAAACCTCATCTCCAACAAAAATCTATCTCTACATCAAATAGATTAATGACTGGTTCTGTTATTTTACGTCAATCTAAAGTATATTAAATCAAGTTAGTTGATGTGGTAGGTGAGATAATCTTAGTGGGCTGGGCTATATTTTATATCGCAAAGCATTATTATTTTTAGCATAGAAGATTATTCACTGGTCACTACATAAATGGGTTTGAGTAGACATTTTGGACAATATTATTGGAAAAGTTTTGCGTTGATGAACAGTTTGGATCCTGATTGCTAATTCCACCCAAAATGAAAATTACACTTGTTATTTCTCTAAATATAAAGTTTGTGTGACAAGTCAGTGGAAGGTCACAAACATACAAACATTTGAATTGGGAGGAATCATAGGCCACTTGTCTCTCCTCCATTGAATAGGATCACAACTGATTTGACTGTAACCGCAAGTCTGTATTCTAGCCAAACTGTTGACATCTTTCTTCCCCTCTTTAAGTATCTGCCTCTGCTTTAAATGTAGCCAAATAATCTTCTTACAATATCTTTTTGAGGGGAATTACTTCCAAAGCTCATGATGCTCCAAAAGAAGAAATTGCAAACTTAAATGGGTGACCTGTTATTGTTTTCCTGGATGCTTAGATTCTTCCACAAGAGGAAACATCCTCTCCACATCCACTCTGTCATCCCACAAATAAACGTTGCTTTCCCCAGTTATAAAAAGTTAACTGGGGGAAAATGCTTTCTCGTGAGAATGAAGGCAGACATCTTCTGCGGTGTGGAACTTGGTTTGTGGCCGTATTTCTGACTTGACAACTATTTGGGTTGTGAACATTTCTCATGAACGGAACCCTGTTGTAACCTGAGGAGGACCTGTTTTCTTCTTGACAGAATTGCTTCTACACCATATTTAGAATTTAAACTGACAATATTTTGTTTTTACAGGGATTCCTGATTGAAAACAAGCTTCTGAAAATTCTTAGTTCCCTGAAGCAAGATGAACAATCGCTAATTAAACTTGATGCCATATTTACTGTAAGATTTTAAAATTTTGATGGGAATATTTTGAGCAGCCTTGATATTCTACTAGACCAGGTGCAGCCCCGTTAGGCCCTTCCCACATGGCAATATTCCACCACTCATGCATAGCCCCCAACTGCGTAGGCGCGGCTGAGGGGTTCCCGTTATGACGCCAGACATCCCTGTTGTGACGTGAGTCACTGCAACCCTCCCCCAACTGCGCCTCGCCATCCCTCTTCTTACCTCTATCCTCCTCCATTCCCCCTCATCGCCCAGCAATCCCTCCCCCTCCTCTTCACCCTCCCTCTTCTTTCCCCTCTCACCTCCCCTCCACACTCCCTCCCTCACCTCTCCCTCCCTCTATCCCACCCCCCTCCCTCACCTTTCCCCTGCCCTCAGTCACTCCCTCCCTCCATAACCCACTTTCCTCTCTAGCCCCTCCACTCCCTCTATCTCGCTGCTCCCCCACTCCTCACCTCTCCCCTATTCACTCCTCCACTCTCCTTCCTCACCTCCCCACTGCCCTCCTCTCCCTCTATCCTCCACTCCCTACCTCCTCCACTCCCCCTCTTCTCCCTCCACCCCCCCTTCTCCACCACACTCCCTCCTCACCTCCCACACTTCTCCCTACCCCCCTCCTCTCCCTCTATCCCTCTGCTCCCCCACTCCTCACCTCCTACCTATCCCACTCCCCCAAAATGAAAATTGCGATGTTTTAAAAAAAATGAAATTCTCAATGAAAATCGTGTTTTTTTTCTTTAAAATAACCTAAAAACAATGTTAGCTGTTAATGAAAACGGAAGAATTTGATTAAAAGAGTTTTTTTAAATCATGGTTTTAATATGTAAATGAGATTCAGGATCCCATTGTGACATCATTGTGACGTTGAATGCGGCTGATGGGCAGGGCAAGTGGAAAAGTGATTTTTGTAAAGTTTACAATGTCAATAACTTGTAAAATATAACATCAATCCAAACGAAACTTGTTTCATTTACATCCCAGGACAATGGTGAGTAAGGTGGCCCAAAAATTGCAGCGCTATCGTGTACCGCTTTGGCGGGGTTTCGGGATATCACGCACATGTACGCATTCAGTTTCTCCCTTGAGTTAATGCTCTTCATTCTGCACTGAAATTCAGTTCACTTCTGCAGCTAAGCTTGTTTTTGGCTAATAGTTTGATATTTTGCTCTGTTCCTGTGTACATGTCCTATTTCTGAGGGTGGGACTCAGATCTGGCGTCTACTGGGTTAAGAGCTGAGGGCTGTCCAAGCATTATTTCTCAGATAGCTAAAATGAAAAGGCACAACTGTATGGTTTTAGTGGAGGGAGTGGCAACAAAAGGCTGTGGGTGCAGCAAGCCCTTTCAGGTCTGTTACTGCAGTGTGTATTGATATAAAAATCCTTGTTCAGTAATAAGTCCGAGATGTAAGTAAGTAGAATCATAGATAGCTAGACACCATCTTTCCTAAAACATGGTGCCCAGAATTGAAATTCAATACTCAATACTCTGATGAAGTCCAATGTGCGCAAAGCCTTTTTGACCACCCTATCTATTCGTGATATCCGATTCTATCTGACTCTTATCAGATTCGTGAGACACAAAATTAAATTGATCTGGGATTGGGAAGGGAGAGAGAACCTAACTGACTTTGTATTATCTATCATCAAATTGCAGTAGAAACTAAAGATTTTAATGGGGATGGTAATGTGATACTTTTGTTTGGGATATTTCTGATTTTAAGATTAAAATTTAAAATTCTAAATTATTTTCACCACACACAGGCTTTGGGAATTGAAAATGAAGATGATATCATCAAACTGACAGAGTTTTTTATAAAGAATTGTGAAACATCCAAGTATGAATTGGATAAGGTAAGATAACTGCATTTTCAGGTACAAAATCGTTTGGTCATACTCGGTATCTGAAAAAATTTGGTTTAGAATACCATTTGTTGGAGTATTGGTACATCGAGGCCTATTTACTTTGCTTACAGTTGTCTGTGATGCATCCTATTTCAAGAAATGTAAATACACATGCAAAAGTGAACTCATTATATTGTATGATCATTTGCAAGTGATGACTATGTTTTTGTAGCAAATGCATTGGCTGGATTTTGTAGCAAATTTAGGCTGGATTCATATGAATACAAAGCAATGTGGCTCCACCTCAAATGAAGCAGGAAATCTGCTAACCATCTGGCCATTAACAATTTAAAAATGAATTTGCAATGGGGACTTGCTACTTGACTTGACTTGACATTATTTATATTGTTATAGCAGGGATGCCCTTGACTTTGAACTTTCAGCTGCCTGGTGTGGTTATGAAAGAAGAGGTCTTTGCCTCAATGCAATCATCATCATCATCGGCGGTCACTCAAAATAAGTATGACTGTCCTCTCATGGGGGACGCCTATATGTGACTTTGTTTAACGTGGGGAGACTGGTGCACAGACAGCCACCACACGGTCCTTGACAGATCTGGGTCAGAATCCAGTGGCATGGAATCCAAGACGACCGGGGACCCTTTTCTGCTGCAGCCTTCATCCGCCTTCCCAGCCGTTGTGAAGCTACACTAAAGTTAGCCATCATCCTCCTCCTGTTACACCGTTCAGGTCTTGGTTGGATTGCTCTTTGTCAGAGACCTCCCTCTCGACCTTACCGCCATGGATGGCCCTACCAGGGGCATAGCTCCAGACTGCATCGCTCTCAGTAGCTCAGGACCACACAAGCTTCTCCACCACGACAAGGTGACAATCCACAGAGAAGATAATGCAAGAGTGAGCTGCTGTTCAAGAACCAGTGGTGAAACTTGAGCACAAATTCTAGTTGAACATTTTGATTTAGAATTTAAAGATTTTCAGAACTATTAATTGGAAGAGTCATTAAATGAATGGTCTGCTCCCTTGGATTATAATGACCAAGAGCAGGGGTGTGGAAGGGTCCCGACCCAAAGTATGTACATTTCCCTCCACACACACTGCCTGACCTGCTGAGTTTGTTTTTTGCTTCAGATTCTGCTGTCTTTTGTGTCTCCAAAAATTAAATTATCTTGGTTATTTACTTCATAGTTATTTGATATGCACAAATTAGTTTATTCCTTCAACATAACAGTGAGAATAAACCATTTAATTGTGCAATGCATGAAAGGAATACATAAACACTTATGTTTCATTTTTTCCTCCAGCTGCTGCAAGGATTTAATGTTGACCAGATTGATATATTTTACAGTTTGTTACTTGGTGTTACAGAATTGCTTTTGGAGAATCTGAGCCATTTCTACTGCAACCTTTATCTGTTTTCAAAGGGGGTATGAAAGATAACTCATTCTCAGTCCACCAATCACTCACTGACCCTGTGTCACACCATGATCCCTCTCTTTATACTGGCTATCTACCCCCTCCACTTTTAGTCCGATTGCAGGGTTCCAACTCAATGTCGACAATTCCTCCCCCCCCCCCCCCCATTCCCCCAGCACTCATTGATGCTGCTTAACCTGCTGAGGTCCCCCAGTGGTGAGGAATGCACATAGCTTGTCAGGGAAGACAGAGGAACGACTAGGGGACTGCTTGGAGTCTGTGGACTGGGCGATGTTCAAGGACTCAGCAACAGACTTGAATGAATACGCCGCAGTTGTTACTGACTTCATAAGAAAATGTGTGGAGCACTGTATTCCTATGAAAACCATTAGAGTGTTCCCCAACCAAAGGCCTTGGATGAACCAGGAGGTCCACATTCTTCCGAGGACCAGATCTCGGACATTCAAGTCTGACGACGTAGAGCTATACAAGAATTCCAGATACGACCTTGACAAGGCTATCAAAAAGACGAAAACGAACTTTCACTCCAACCTGGAGAATGAGGCAGGTGTTCAACAGCTGTGGCAAGGCTTGCATGCTATTACTTCCTACAAGGTGAAATCAGGGGGCAGCTAAAGTGACAGCGAAGCATCGCTCCCAGATGTATTTTGTGCAAGCTTTGACAGAGAGAACACTAATGTGGCATCCCAGGCCCCCATAGCCCCCCAATTACAATTTCAGTCACAAAGCCGACGTCAGAAGGTCCTTCAGGAGGGTATACCTGGTTGTGTTCTTAAAACCTGTGCAGACCAACTGGCTGGAGTTTTTGTGGACATCTTTAACCTCTCATTACTGAGGTCTGATGTTCCCACCTGCTTCAAACAGGCATTAATGATACCGGTACCCAAGAAGAATAAGGTGATGTTCCTCAATGACTACCGCCTCGTGGCATTAATGTCCATGGTGATGAAATGCTTTGAGTGGTTGGTTTATAGCACATATCCTTCCTCAACAAGAACCTGGAGCCACTACAGTTTGCCTACTGCCACAACAGGTCAATAGAGAATGTGATCTCGCTGGCTCTCCATTATGCATTGGACCACTTGGGCAATAGCAACACAAACATCAGGCTGTTGATCATAGATTACAGCTGGGCGTTTAACAACATCGTCCAGTCCAAGCTCACGGATCTGGGTCCCACTGCAACTGGATCCTCGACTTCCTCATCAATACATCACAAACTGTACAATTAGCTTCTTCCTCGATAGCCATCAGCATGGGAACAGCTCAAGACTACTCGCTGATTGTGATTGCAGCATGTGGAGAAGCACTGAATCTCACCTGATGGGTGTTTCGGGACTTTCCAGTAAACTTGCGTAAATGCACCAAACTTGCTGAGGGTTTTATTCTGTAAATTTGTTTCATTAGAGTCTAAAAGGTTGAATCGTGTTATTGAACCATGGTGTTGTCTCCTGCTTCATCGACTGTGATCTTTGGTTCTGCTTTTTGGAAATATAGAATGTATTCCTTTACGAATATTTATTTTATCAGAATTAGGGAGTGTAGGGATGTTGAAACAGAAGAGAAAATTTTAATGAGAACAAATACCATAAATACACTCAGGGAACACCACATTCATGTTTTGGATCAACTGCTTTTCATTATGGAGCAATGTTTATGCTTTCTCACTTTCTCCTGTCATTTAAATATATTTGGTCATGCTTCTCTGATAGTGAAGCTTTTTCCAGAGATTATCCACCTATAACTATGATACATGAGGATAAACGAGGAGTTATTATTGTAATAATCCCTCACACAATTCCATGCGGGGATAATATATTTGGTATTTATCACTTGTCTAAATGAGTAACAAAGGAAATAAAAAGGCACACAGAAAAATATGAGGGTGTAATATTTGTTTTAAATATAAAATATGTTATCTCTAGAGTAAAATGATAATCTGCTGTCACCGTTTATTAATATTTAAGGATCTGCAATATTGCTTCCTCTTCAATAACAAGATGCATTTATTGACTTTAGGAGACAGACATATTGTTGAAGCAGCTTGATGAAGAGGTGGTAGAAGAAATGGAAGATGAAGTAGAGGGTCAAGGAGATACTTTGGAAGAAGTATGCATAAGTGAAGAAGAGGATAAAAAGATAAAAGCCTGTGCAGATTTGATATCTCAGCAGCGTTTGCAACTTGTTCATCCCAATGATATCCTCAGAACTTTAAGACTTTTCCTAGAGGAAAATGATCAAGCAAGGTATATATATTTTTTGGTCTCTATATATCAAACCTGAAATTGTATTTGTCTTTTAACAATGTTTTGGTACTCTCTACCTTTTCTGTTCTGAAGGC
This sequence comes from Amblyraja radiata, assembly GCF_010909765.2. Classification (NCBI taxonomy): domain Eukaryota; kingdom Metazoa; phylum Chordata; class Chondrichthyes; order Rajiformes; family Rajidae; genus Amblyraja; species Amblyraja radiata. The sequence goes on from NC_045960.1 coordinate 67,501,136, forward strand.
AGTAATTTAATGAAGGGAACATAACCATATATGTGGATGTGGACAAGCTTTTCCCTTTGACAAACAACAGTGGACCCAACACAGATCCCTGAGGCACCCCACTAGTCACCAGCCTCCAACAGCCATCCACCATTACTCTCTGGTAACTCCCATTCAGCCACTGTTGAATCCATCTTGCTACTCCACCATTAATACCCAACAATTGAACCTTCTTAACCAACCTTCCATGTGGAACCTTGTCAAAGGCCTTACTGAAGTCCATATAGACAACATCCACCGCTTTACCCTCATCAGTTTCCCTAAAAATTCAAGAAGATTAGTCAAACATGACCTTCCAGGCACAAATCCATGTTGACTGTTCCTGATCAGACCCTGTTTATCCAGATGATTATATATATTATCTCTAAGTATACTTTCCATTAATTTTCCCACCACTGACGTCAAACTAACAGGTCTGTAATTGCTAGGTTTACTCTTAGAACCCTTTTTAAACAATGGAACAACATGCGCAGTACGCCAATCCTCCGGCACCATTCCTGTTTCTAATTAAATTTGAAATATTTCCTTCATAGCCCCTGCTATTTCTACACTAACTTCCCTCAATGTCCTAGGGAATATCCTGTCAGGACCTGGAGACTTATCCACTTTTATATTTTTCAAAAGTGTCAGTACTTCCTCTTCTTTGATCCTCATAGTTTCCATAGCTACTCTACTTGTTTCCCTTACTTCACATAATTCAATATCCTTCTCCTTGGTGAATACCGAAGAAAAGAAATTGTTCAATATCTCCCCCATCTCTTTTGGCTCCGTAGATAGCTGTCCACTCTGACTCTCTAACAGACCAATTTTACCCCTCGTTAACCTTTTGCTATTAATATAGCTGTAGAAACTCTGGATTTACTTTCACCTTACTTGCCAAAGCAACCTCATATCTTCTTTTAGCTTTTCTAATTTCTTTCTTAAGATTCTTTTTACATTCTTTATCCTCCTCAAGCACCTCATTTACTCCATGCTGCCTATAATTATTGTAGATCTCTCTCTTTTTCCGAACCGTGTCCAATTTCCCTTGAAAACCATGACTCTTTCCAATTTTTACTCTTTCCTTTCAACCGAACAGGGAGATAAAGATTCTGTACTCTTAAAATTTCACCTTTAAATGTCCTCCATTTCTCTTCTACATCCTTCCCATAAAACAAAATGTCCCAATTCACTCTTTTTAAATCCTTTCGCATCTCCTCAAAGTTAGCCTTTCTCCAATCAAAAATCTCAACCCTTGGTCCAGTTCTGACCCTCTCCATAATTATATTGAAACTAATGGTATTGTGATCATTGGACCCGAAGTGCTCCGCAACACATATCTCCGCCACATGACCTGTCTCATTTCCTAACAGGAGGTCCAGCACTGCCCCTTATCTAGTAGGTACCTCTATGTATTGCTGCAAAAAACTATCCTGCACACATTTTACAAACTACAAACCATCCAGCCCTTTTACAGAATGTGTTTCCCAGTCTATGTGTGGAAAATTGAAATCTCCCACAATCACTACCTTGTGCTTACTACTAATATCTGCTATCTCCTTACATATTTGCTCTTCCAATTCTTGCTCCCCATTAGGCGGTCTATAATGCATCCCTATAAGCGTTGCTACACCTTTCCCATTTCTCAGTTCCACTCAAATAGCCTCCCTTGACGAGCCCTCTAATCTATCCTGCCAAAGCACTGCTGTAATATCTTCCCTGACAAGCAATGCAACACCTCCACCTCTTGCCCCTCCAATTCTATCACACCTGAAGCAACGAAATCCTGGAATATTTAGTTTCCAATCACAGCCATCCTGCAACCATGTTTCACTAATCACCACAACATCATACTTCCAGGTGTCAATCCAAGCTCTAAGCTCATCCACCTTTCTTACAATGCTCCTAGCATTAAAATATACACATTTAAGAAACCCACCACCTCTTATTCTCCGTTTATTATCTTTTTCTTCTTTCTCCCGTACATGTTGGGTCTGAGTGCTTCCCTTCTCTGCCTCCTGCCTCACACACTGTCTACTGGCTTTCTCTATTTGAGTCCCTCCCCGTGCACTGTGCTTTCCCTAGGTGCTTCCATCCAGCATTTATTTTTATATTTCGCCCAATTTGATAAATCCTGGTGCAGGAGATGGAAGCAAGTCAACTATTACCAAGGTTGATGCTGGTTTCATCGGTATGGCTAATACCATGTATATTTGCCAAACGTATTAAGGCGGAAAATATCTCAAGAAGATGGGATTTTATTTTTGATGGGATTTCTTTCTTTCAAGCATCTTTTAAGTTTGATTATATGATTCATTATTCTTTTTGAAATTAAATTGTAGTTAATGTATTTTGTTTAGTAATGCACGATAATTAGTGTTTCCTCTAAATAAATGTTCTTACAAAGTTTGCTACAAATAAATCAGATAATGTTCTGATGACACGTCAGATAATAAAGATGTCTCTCTAAACTTGGAAACTTTTTACAAGCATTCAGTTTGGTCATCCCCATAGGCAGTTGTGCATTCATATACCTTTGTGATCTGGTCAATCTTCCTATTCAAGTCCTTGTTTTACTAGTTTATTGGACTGTGTTTCTCTTCTATAAGATTGTCTTCATCACCGTTTCTCATTTACTTTCTTGGTTGTAATAGTGATCATTTCTGGCTACAGATTTTTCTAATTACAAACCGGGTATAACTTTTTTCTATTGAAATCACTGTTATTAGAAGAATACAGCGGGACTGTGGTCGTGCTACTAGATTAGTTATCCAGAAGGTCATGCCAATGGCCCAAAAGTGTGAGTCTAATTTCAACAATAAGCAATGGAAAGTATAAAATAAAATAAATTGTAATGGTAAAAGTGACCATGAAACTTGCGATGGTGGCCTGAACCCATCTGGTTCTACAAAGTTTGAAAGAGAAGAAGATCTTTCATTCTTTGCCATCCATGGTCAGACTTCTAAGGCAACAAAAAAAACAAAAGCAGAATGCGAATTGGAATACCACCCACCTGGAGGCTCTCCTTCTAGACCTGCAATGTCCGGACTTGGAAATCAATTGCTGTTCGTTCTTCCACTACCACTAGATATGAATCCTGGTGGTACTTACCCAACAGCACTGTGGGAATACCTTCAGTTGAGGAACTGCAGAGATATAAGAAAATGGCTTGCGACCAGCTTGTTGTGGGAATTTGGGGATGGGCAACAAATGCTGACCTTGTCAGCGCAGCCCATTTGCCAAAGTTTGAATAATCACCATGATATGAGAAATGTGCTCGTATTAATGGCCCTCTCAATGGCTTAGCAAGGGACTCTTCATTTTCGACATGCTGTAGTAATTGATTCATGAATGTAGCAGTTCAAGAAATGGACAACCTCCACCTTCTAGAGTATATTTAAGGATGGCCTTTAGATGATAACATCGCCAGTGACAGGCATATCCCATGCTTGTAATCCCAATAAAAGAGGAAAACAGATTCAAAGTTTACATGGCCTAATAGTCAATTCAAACTGCACAAAACCTGGACTGGTATTTCTTAATAATGCTTATTTCCATTTGACTTTGATCAATTCTGAAAGATTTGAACATAATCTGGCAAAATTTTCCATCCATGCTTTTCTGGATTTATTTTCTCAAGGGACAAAGCACACACCAAAATGTCCAGCGTGAAGGAGAGAGATAGCTCTGAGGATAGTGCATACTGGGGCGCCATGGCAAACGTAATCCCAGAACATAAATTAAAGGTCTGGAACTGTCTTGAGGATTCATTGGGCAAATACTTGTAAGTATCACACTTTAAGCAGTAGCAAAATCTCTAATGAATTTACAAATCAAATTTACCTCCATGAAATGATTAAGCAAACAAATTTCACATTTGATTGCATTCAATTTTTAAAAATCTTTCTTTACTAAGCTGTTTTGTAAGACTGATTTATGCAATATGTGCAAACAAAAATTATATTGCAGAATAAATATAATAAATGTTGACACCATTTTAAAATTGATGAAGCTTGAAGCTCCCTCATCTAAGTGGAGTAAGTCAAATATTGAAAGGCTTGGATAGAATGGATGTGGAGATGATGTTTCCACTAGTGGGAGAGTCTAGGACGAGGTCATAGATTCAGAATTAGACTTCCTTTAGAAAGGAGACGAGAAGGAATTTCTTTAGTCTGAGGGTGGTGAATCTTGGGAATTATTTGCCACAGAATGCTATGGAGGCCGTCAATGCATATAGTTTTGTTATTTTGAATCACCCATACTATTTTCTGGTACTGCTTTTAAACGGAATTTGAACAGCATATTTTGAACAATTTCTGTACTCCCACACACTATTTTAACTCCCTTTCCCATTCTCATACTGACCTTTCTCTCCTTGGCCTCCATTGCCAGTCAGGCTGCATGCAAACTAGAAGAAACACCACCTTGTATTCCACTCCGGTAGCTTACGATCCAATAGTATGAACATTGAACTTTCCATTTTTCAGTAATACCCCCCCCCCTTGCACCCCCACCTCTGTGTGCACCCATTTCTCCTACCATCCCAATCACCCTGCTCCTCTCTGCCCCGTGTACATCTTTTCCCATCCCAGTCCCATATTTTCTTTGATCTCCTATTTTCCCTATACACTATCCCCATGCATGCACATCCTTCCCTCTGACTTTACATTTCACTCCTTTTTTCCTTAACTTGACACCCTTTTTGTCTCCATTTCACCTTTACCTTTGTCATTTACTCCATCCACCTGTCACCTTTGTCCACATATCACTTGTCCAGCTTTGCCCCACCCCATCTCTCTTTTCGAGCTTTATCCTCCTTATACTCCACTCTGAAGAAGAGTCCAGACGACAAAAAAAATCGGTCCATTCTCTCCATAGAAACCAACTGACCTGCTGTGTTCTGCCAGCACTTAAGTGTTATATTCAGTACAGTAACAGGTTGGAAAGAAATATAACTCAGGTGTATGTTGTGGTGAAAATGCATCAGTACTTCACCCAGGATGAGTGTTTTATGGCACCACATCACTGCCTCTACCTTCCTCCTTCCCCCATCTGGCCCATTCTGCAATTTTTTCCCCTTGTATGTTTCCACCTATTATTAACGAACCTTTGTCTTTAATCTGCTCCACCTCCTCCCAACCTGACTCCATCTGCCCATCATTTCCAACTGTACCCGGTTCTTTCTCTTACCTCCCAAACACCCCCCCCCATCTCTCATCTCTTTATACCAGCTATCTTCCCTCCACACACTCAGCCTTGATGCAGGGTCTCGATACAAAACATCGACCATTCTGCTTGCATGCACAGACACTGCTCGACCTGCAGTGCTCCTCCAGCTGGTTTTTTTTTGTCCCAGATACTTGGCATCGAGATACTAACATATCTTGTGTTTCCTGAGTATTTTCTCTGCATCTTTTAATTTTTGTGGTTTAATGTTCAAAATCACAGGGTTTAAAAAAAAAAAAATTTAGGTTGTCTTCATTTATGCTGTATACAAATAATGAAAGGAAAAAAGTATGTTTTAATGTAAAATAGGACTGAAGCATAAAATGAAAAGAGAAAGAAAAATGACAAAATGACAGAAAGCAAGCCTAAGTTGTATTTTATTATATTGTCCTTGCATTAGCTGGAAAAACAAATGTTATAAATGTAGTTTTTCTGTATTGTTATTTTTTTAGAAAAAAATTACTGTAAATCTTTACTGCTCTGTTATGTATTTATATTACCATTTTAATTCACTGCTGGTATTGAGTCCTCATATAAATACAATATTAAGTGAACACGATTTAATATTTTCTTTTACAGTCAAATATTGGTGAAAAGATCAAACTTAAATACTGAGAAGTGCAGCCTTGCTCAGCAAAATGCAGAGTTCAGATTATTATTACAGCAGTACATGCATTCTTCGGTAAGTGATACCTTACATACAATATTTTCTTTCAGGAGGCATTTAAACAACTCCCTTCTGTAAGGCACTTTTGTAGTGTGAAGGGGATGCAATGAGGATACAGGGTGACTTGGACAGGTGCAGGGTGAGTGGACAGATGCATGGCAGATGCAATTTAATGTGGAAAAGTGTGAGGTTATCCACTTTGGCGGCAAAAACAGGGAGGCAGATTATTATCTAAATGGTATCAAGTTGGGAAAAGGGGAAGTACAATGGGATCTGGCAGTCCTTGTTCATCAGTCACTGAAAGTAACCATGTAGGTACAGCAGGCAGTGAAGAAAGTGAATGACATGTTGGCCTTCATAACAAGAGGAGTTGAGTATAGGAGCAAAGAGGTCCTGCAGTTGTACAGGGCCATAGTGAGACCAGACCTGGAGTATTGTGTGCAGTTTTGGTCTCTAAATTTGAGGAAGGACATTCTTGCTATTGAGGGAGTGCAGCGTACCCACCAGGTTAATTCCTGGGATGACGGGACTGTCATATGTTGATAGAATGGAGCGGCTGGGCTTGTATACTCTGGAATTTAGACAGATGAGAGGGGATCTTATTGATACATATAAGATTATTAAGGATTTGGACACGCAGGAAACATGTTCCCAATGTTGGGGGAGTCCAGAACCAGGGGCCACAGTTTTAGAATAAAGGGTAAGCCATTTAGAAAGGAGATGAAGAAAAACTTTATCACACAGAGTTGTGAGTATGTGGAATTCTCTGCCTCGGAAGGGGTGGAGGCCAGCTCTCTGTATGCTTTCAAGAGAGAGTTAGATAGAGCTCTTAAAGATAGCCGAGTCAGGGGATATGGGGAGAAGGCAGGAACGGGGTACTGATTGTGGATGATCAGCCATGTGAGCCATGATCACATTGAATGGAGATGCTGTCTATTGTTACAACTCGTCTTCTGCGTGCTATGGACACATTTAGGAGGTTGCTTTAATCCCTAATTGGAAATATTTACGGTTGATGAGTTAATTGCTTTGACGCAGAAATATATTTCTGTGTGGATGCTGCCTGAACTGCTGAGCATTTGCAATAGTTTGGTTTATGTTGGAATAATTTATCAATTGCTATTTTTCATAGTATTAGAAACAGTGCCAGACTGATTCACCACGGTTCCTCAAGACTCAGTGTCGATGAAACTGCTGCAGGCTGAGTTGTAATGTTGATTTGAAGTTATTTATTTTGTTACAAGAACTGCAGATGCTGGTTTACCAAAGAAAGGCACAAAATGCTAAAGTAACTCGGTGGGTCAGGCATAATCTCTGGAGAACATGGATGGGCCAACATTTTGGGACAGGTCCCTGCTTTAGTGTGAAGAATGATCCTGACCCGAAATGTTCTCTATGCATGTTCTCCAGAGATGCTGTCTGACCTGCTAAGTTGCTGGAGCATTTTATGTCTGTCTTTATTTATTATGTTGTTTAGTAGTGCGGGTAGACTTGAAATGTTAGATCATTTTCACATGGTGTTATCTGTGGCTAGGGTTGGTTTTTTGGTAATCCGGACGGTCTGACAAAACAGGTTTGATTTGGTGTTATTCCTTTCAAAACAGATATTGATCATCTTGGGTCCAGATAACTGCAATCAGTTGAATCACACATTTTACCTGCCCAGTTCCAACATGCTGTTATAATAATTGTGATTTAATGATGCCCACCATTGTGATGTACTATATCAAGCTTCCTAAATGGGATAGAAGGTCTCTGGGCAAGCGAATTGCATGCTGAAATTTAGACCACATTTGTTTGTGGTATGCGATTCCATCAATTGCACAGAGCACCATTATTAACTCAAGGGTAATGTTCAAACAAAGGTTAAAGAGAGATCAGTAATCAAAATGAGCAGATTTAGTATTTGGGAGTGGATGTGGGTCACAGTTTATACCAGGTACGGCATTAGCATTGAATAGTGAAGTGCCAAGAGATGAGCACAATACATGAATGACGAGTGGAGACAAAGTTAAAAGGGAGATGAGGGAATTGAACTGGGGGATTTCAAATGTCTGATGGTTGTAGTGACGCAAGATTCAAAGTGTGTATGGGTTAGTGGCAGCTGCAGTGGTGGTATGAAGCTGCGCTGCACTTGTAAAAGACAACAGATCGCTACCTGAAAACCCACTTAAAATGGGGGAATTCACTTAGACTGGACAATACATATCCACTAGGTTGGCTGTTCTCATTTCTGGTGCAAACTCCATTTAGCACTCATTAAATTAGTGCCAATTTTTAGGTGGCATTCTTTTCCTTATGACATTGGTGCACTTTAGTTTGCAGGGCTAACTTTTGTTCTTGTTTTGGTCTCTTATTAAATTTTTGTGTTCATTTATTAATACAGTGTCATTGATAAAGATAGTATTTATTGCTCAAACCTTTGTGTTAAGAAAGCGTTCACACATATTTGTGTGCTGAAGGTAAATTTTCAATGAGTTTTCACATTATAGTTGAATTGGGCCATTCAGCCCATCGAGTCTACTCCGCCATTCAATCATGGCTGATCTCTGCCTCCTAATCCTTTTCCTGCCTTCCTTTAACCCTTGACACCTGTTCTAATTAAGAATTTGTCTATCTTTGCCTTAAAAATATCTGCTGACTTTGCCTCCACAGTCCTCTGTGGCAATGTGTTCCACAGATTAACTACCCTCTGACTAAAGAGGTTCCTCCTCACCTTTTTAAAAGAGCACCCTTTAATTCTGAGGCTAGGGCCTCTGGTCCTAGGCTCTCCCACCAGTGGAAACATCCTTTCCACATCCACTCTGTCTATGCCTTCCATTATTCTGTAAGTTTCAATGTGGTCCCCCCTCGACCTTCTATACTCCAGCGATTACAGGCCCAGTGCTGTCAAACGCTCATCATATGCTAACCGATGGATTCCTGGAATCTAATTTTTGTTTGTTGCATTGAGGGATTTTTGACTTGGTGGTGTTGAGGTGGAGGTGAATTGGTTGCATGAATGATGGAGATTAATTAGAATTTCTGAATTTTGTTCATAAATGAAGAGGCATCATATTTAATTTCGCTTGGTGTAGTGGTTTTTCAGATAGTGCAAAGATTATAATCCTTGCCTTGTTCTGCAAATGTTTTGTTAAAAAATAAAATAATGTGTTTTGTTTTAAACTCCTCAGGTGAACAATGAGCTTGAGATTCCGCCAACGCAGCTGATGCAATTTAATCTTGATCAGCAATAAACCACTAAATTAGAAGAATTAACAACATGCATGATTAACCAGTAAAGCAAGCAATGAGTGATTTATTAGTTTTCAGTGGATGAGCCTTGGTTCTGGAATACTTTTTCCACACCTTTATCTTATTACCTCTGGGTGACCTAAGTCACACCTCATTTGTCTACATCGTAATGGTTGGTATCGTATAATTGTTTATATGACAAATGGTTAGAAATAAAGTTTTAAACAATTAGGACTGCAAAAAAGAATTATTTTTGTTGAAAGGGTTGCTAATCTATATGTGTAATTTGCTCTTATTTGGCAATATAACTGGCAAACTATCTCTTCAAATAAGATGCATAAGAAATGTTTAAATGAATCAGAATCATTTTTGTTTCCATTGTATAGTGGTTAGTCTTTTCAGGATGGTGATCAGAAGCACTAAGTTGACTGAGGACGTGAACCCATATTTCACATACCATGAACAGTCCTTGAATGCTTTTCATCATGTCAGCATCATTGTGTTATTTGTGAGAGCTGCTTGTGCTGGTGACTGTATTTGACGGTCAGCATTGTTGTCTTTGGTGACTTGGAATGTACAGATTGCTGTTAAAAAAGAAATTAAATTTAACAAATAGCTTGTGCAATTCCATGACTGTTTTTTCACTGGGATGACAACGACAGGAGATTGGACAATTCTGTCATAGAATTGGGGAAGAGAGCGATGGTCTTGCATTTGGAGCCCTGCTGCCTTACAAAATTACAGCTGGCCTCTTGTAGAGTATCTGAATGTAATGTTGTTAAAAGTTAACAGGGTTAAGTTATTTATAAAACAGACACAAAATGTTGGAGTAACTCAACGGGACAGGCAGCATCTCTGGATAGAGGAATGGGTGATGTTTCGGGTCGAGACCCTTCTTTCTGCAGGGAAAAATTGGTAAAGCGGGAACCATTGAACTGGCCAACAAACATGTGAACAAGGGGAAAAAAATGTAGTTTTGCATTTCAAAGGTGGAAAAATAAACAAGGGATGTCATTGTTCCCCACAAGCTTCATCTGGTCTGCTGCACTTTCCGTTAAGAGAGTAAGAAATACAAACAGAACTAGAACATATGTAATGTCGCGTGCAGCAGAAAATAAGCACATGGGTTCACGACACCCCAAGGAAAAAAATCCCTGTTAAACCTAGCTTGCCAGGCTGTCTAAGAATGTTCTACATTCACAAAGATTACGTGTGATTCTTCTAAAATACATTTATTTTGTTTAACCTCCCTTCGTATGTTTACCTGTTTATCCCAGCATCTCAATGGAATGAGTAGTCTGGCGCTCAGTGAATAATGCACTTGTTCACAACTTTATTTCAAATATTAATATTTAATTTAATTTAATTGCATTGTTCTCACAACAGAAACCAAAAAATATATAATTACACAAAGATCCATACAAAGAGTAAGGTGAAATAGAATTTGACAGTTTGAGGACATAAAATTGTACTTTCATAATTTCACAATGTATCACAAAGAGAGACAACTGCCAATTATAAAGCAAAGATAACTTGAGTCTCATCTAGGGTATGCTGTCTGGCATTTACCATGGTTCAGTCAACCTTGTAAAGTGCTACCTGTCTGATTTTTGTTTTGAGTTGAGCGGATGGAACATAGATTGGACAAATCGGCTGTCATCTACTCAATTGTGTATTTCATGAATATCTATTTATCTTTGTCTTGACCAGAAATTTCTACTTGAACAACAGTGAAATCCTGAATAGATGACTTGTAGATGCTTGTTCACTGTTATGTTTTGAAGATTTGAACATGCATGTGGTGCAATCTAATGTTGAAATTCAGCAACCTTGTGAACACAGTGTGATTAACAGGCCAAATGGATTGCCCTAGTTAATATGTTTGAAGATAGGAACAGATGTTGGTCAATGGAGTTGCTCTGATCTGATGTAACCTCTCATCTGATGAATCTGTTTAGCTAGTCATTAACAAATGGATAATCTTTTTCTGAAGAAGAGTCCCGACCTGAAATATCACCACTTCCTGCTATCCAGAGATGCTGCGTGGCCCACTGAGTTACTCCAGCATTTAGTGTCCATCTTCAATGTAAACCAGCATCTGCAGTTCTTTCCAACACAAATGTTATTCTTTCTTCCCAATACCCCTTGAGGAGGAGAGTTCCAGAGATTTGCAGTGCTCAAAGAATGAATCATCGCTGTTAAATGGCTAGAGCTCAATTTGTTTTGTGTCACAATTTTCTCATGTGCAAAGAAAATAACCCAAAGAATCAAAAAAAGTGTAGCTGTAAAATTGAATGCTAGTTTCTAGGTGATGAGTGTTGGTGTCTAATATCCCTTGAAATGTTGTGTTGATAAAAGAGGTGTTAATGTTTTAATTAGTTACCAGCTAAGTGAATTGTTTCTGCTTGTTAGCTTCAAGGATGTTGCTGAATTGTTTTTAATCCCCATGAAGAAGAACTTGTTGGAGTAACTTAGTATGCCAGGCAGCATCTGTGGAGAAAAGGAATATGCAACGTTTCAGGTCAAGACCCTTCTTCAGACTGAGAGTCGGGGAAAGGGAAACGAGAGATATAGGAGGTATGTGATCATGATGTGGTGACAAGAGCACATGCAGGATTCATATTTCACTACGAAACATTTTTTTAAACATTTTTTAAAAGTTTTGCTGAAAGTAATCAAGGCCACAAACAGTGAAAGGAATAGCTTGGCCAAAAATATCTGAGGGACAATTTGTAGTCAGACAATATGTCTGAGTTTGTATTGTTTGAAGCAGGTACTTGTTTTTAAGTGGAATAGGGGGACATTTTGAAAGTGCTCGACAAAACTGGCAGTGATCATAATATGTGAGAAATACTGAACCTCAAAACCATACAAGCAAAACGTACTTGCAACTGAGAATCAAAAAGCTGAAAAGAATATTCAATTGTAATTTAAACCTTGATGGTGGAGAGCAGCACACACTGCACACAATAAGATGATCTGTAGATAATGTTTTCAAAGTGAATCCCCAGAAAATGGTATAGGCTTATCTCCTAAACGTCATACATTAAAAGTACCGTCGGTTGTTCAGCCACATGAAACCGTGATTCACGCACCAAGCAGCTTCTTCACCATGTAACCTGGCATGCTGTAAAGGAATAGGCCGATCATGATCACCAGTAGCAGAGCCAGCACAATCTTCACAATAAGCCACTTGTATCGGGTGCAGATGAGGTATTTGATGGATTTCAAAGGGTTGAGAAACCATATAAAAGTTGTGTCGGGCCGACTGTCCACAGCAGCATGAAAGAAATACAAAATGAAGGTTAGTGTTAATAATTTAAATGGGAATGGGAAGGAGGGAAGTTGGAAGGGGTAGTATGAGGAATGGGAACGCGGTACAGTTTTGTTTAGTAAACATTTCAAACACTTAATTTCATCCACATTGCATAGGCACAATTTAGGATAGATGAGAATAAGCATCTACCATTTTGAGATCATTATGCTCCAAGCATCTTCTTGACAATGTAACCAGGCATGGAGTAAAGGAAGAGCCCCAGTAGCAGAAGAAGCAGTATAAGGGCAAGGATCTTCAAAAGCAGCCACCGATAATTATGCCAGATGAAATATCTGATCGACTTTAGAGGATTCATAAACCAGATAAAGCTGGTGTCAGGACGACTGAGTAGGAAAATGCAGTAGAGGAACAGAGAGAGACAGGAGAAAAATAAATAGACAAAAGTTACTATTTAACATCAGGCAGAATTTGAATATTGTTTTCTGAATGTATGACACAATCTTCACATTTCAAGGACTGCATAAAACAATTGTTCAAATCCTCAGTAGACGGTAACCGTTTAACCAAAGCTGTGCTTTCAACTTTCAGCTGTGAGACCGTTCCTAATATAGAAGCTGTATTGTGCTCCATAGAAACAACAAACCCAGCCTCTCTTCATAGCCAGTATGCTCTCTAAATACAAGCATAAGAAGACACTACCCAGCTTCCTGATGTCACACACAAGCCCTCATTTAAACATACAAGGATGCAATTTGTGCCTGGACACAGGCATTGTAAAACCAGGCAGTAGTTGTGCAAACTTGACAGGCAGGTATTAAAGCCCAGGACAGTAAAAGCACGAACCATGTACAGGATTGCCTTACTACAGTACTATGCCAGCTAAGGAAACAAAGGTATTCACATTAAAGCCATCTTTTCTCCTGTAAAGATTAGAATCTGAATTGTGCCCTTCTGTTCCTTAAATGGCAGCATTTACCCTGAGCTAGTTTGTGAGACATAAGCAAAACAGGAAAAGTACTCACTTTGGCTTCTCCAGAGGATCTGGTTCATTTCGCGCCAAGCCTGCAGGGCTCTTCTCAGCTTCCTCTGCTGTCAACAGGTGTAGCTCGGCCTCCACCTTACCCTGAACACAGAAACATTTGGTTTGAACTTTGCAAAGACTCTGTGTTTACACTGGAGATATCCAACCTGCGAGACTCAACAGCAGATGGTCGACAGTGTGAAAAGGAGAGGTGATAGCTCCCAGAGGGTGTCTACATTGAAAACTTGTCATAAGGTGTCTGCATTTTGTGCATTAAAAATCTGTTAAATTACTTTGAACAATTTGTATATATTATTTTTCCTACAGTTGGATTTCAAAACACATAATTTCCTCACATTGGTTGGCAACTTTTATATTCAAACTGAGATTACTACTTTCCTGATCTCAATTGAAGAGAACTGGTGGCATACTGCTCCAAAACATGCACTTTTCACCCATCTGATCCATGATGCCTCTATCTGCTAACCCTATATGCCTGCGTTAGGCGCATATCCTGAGAACATAGAAAAGTAAATCACAGGAAAAGGCCCTTTAGCCCTCAAT